>NW_027469340.1:0-201873 GCF_051020765.1 Lasioglossum baleicum
ATGAATTAATGGACATTTTAGCATACGGACAGCTCACTTCCATGTACGAATAGCAAAATCGAGAGTCGAGCCGTTGGCGGACGCTCCCACCTTCTATGAAAGTCGCACATCTAAGTCAATGGCTTCACCTATCCTTTCATTCCGATAGTCAAACCATGTATTCCGGTAGTAAATGAGCTGTGCCGCACTGGCAATACACACCTTAATTCACGGTATGAAGAATGAAGTACAGATTCACACCACTGCAGAACGTTAAATATTGGCATGTAGTCCAACTATTTACCGAAGGCCTTACCTACCGAGAACCTATCCCGTACTTTCGAGAGTTTATCTTCGTGATCAGAGAAACAAATTAGTATACATTTTAGTTACGGGAACCTGAATATCAGTTACAAAATTGAATATAGAGGGTCAAACCGTTCGAGACCGTTACCAGTTGCCATAAAGACAAAAGTTTTACCGATGGCGCTACCTAACACGAATATCACCCGCATCATCAAGAATGTAACTTGGTCCTCACATGAAGAAATTAGTATATATTTCAGAGACGGGCACCTTAACTTCATGAATGAATTAGAAGATCGATGGTCAAACCGTTGGAGAAAGTTAGCACCCCCTTTGAGCGTCGAACGGATAAGTCAATGGCTCCACCCATGCTGTGATTCCGCGAGTCTAACCACGTATTTCTGGGGTAAATCCGCTGTTCGGAATTGTTTTTATACAACCTCTTCTACGGTATAAACATTCAAGTACAGATCCAAACCGATGTAGAACGTTACCTGTTGTTGTAGAGTTGAACCTCACACAGAAGGGCTAGCATTCGAGAAGCTAACCCGCCGTATCGAGAGCATAACTTCGTGTTCGGAGAAGCTAATTAGTAGGCATTTCAGTGACTGACTCCTTATCTTTATGTATGCATTAGAAGATCGAGGGTCAAGCCACTGCAGAACGTTGCCACCTTCTGTGAGGGACTAACGCCTCAGTCAATAGCTTCACCTATTCTGTGATTCGGAGAGGCAAACCAGGTATTCCGGAAGTAAATCAGCTGAACAGTATTGACAATAGATGCCTTAATTCGCGGTTTGAATTTAATGTAGAGCGACAACAATTCTTAGACCGATTCCTATTGGTATAAAGTCAAACGTCTTACAGATGACCTCACCAACCGAAAGAATAATCCGTAGTATCGGGAGTATAACATCGAATTCATAGGAACAAATAAATTTACAATTTAGTGAGGGCCATCTTAGTTTCATGTATGAATAAGAAGATCGAGGGTAAAACCGTTCCATAACATTACCACCATACATTAGAATCGAACGCCTTAGAATTAGTAGCACCTATCCTATGATTCCGAGAGTCAAACCAGGTACTCCGGGTGTAAATGCCCAGAGCAATGTTGGCATTAGACACCCTAATTCACGGTATCAATATTAAAGTTGAGTGGCAAACCGATTGAGAATGCTACTAATGGGAATACCGTAATACCCTACAATTGTTGCCTTACCGTCCGAGAATATAACTCGCAGTATCGTTGGTATAACTTCGAGGTCGAAGAATCCAATTAGTAAATATTTTAGTGCAGGGCTCGTTAGTTTAATCTATGAATTAGAAGATCGAGTGTCAAACCGTTCGAGAACGCTACCAGCTTCTTCGCGAGTCAAACGACTGCGTCAATAGCTTCACCTGTATACGTGATTCCGAGAGTCAAGCCTGGAATTCCGGGAGTAAGTCCGCTGAAGATTATTGGCAATAGACACCTCTGTTATCGTTTGGAATATTGAAGCAGACCGCCAAACAGTTATAGGACGTTAATTATTGGTATAGAATCAAACACATTACCGATAGAATTACCCTCGGAGAAGATGACCTGCAGTTTCGAGAGTGCAACTTCGTATTCAGAGAACAAAATTAATATTCATTTCAGTGACAGGCACCTTAACTTCATGCATGAATTAGAAGATCCAGGGTCAATCGGTTCGAGTATGTTACCACCTTACTTGTGAGTCGCAAAGCTAAGTCAATAGCTTCACCGACCCTGAGATACTGACAGTCACGCCAGGTATTGCGGGAGCAATTACGCTGAACAGTAATTTCATTGACGCAATAATTCACAGTATTTATATTAAGGTACAGTGTCAATCCGATTGAGAATGCTACCAATTCCTGTAAAGTCAAATGCTTTACTCAAGACCTAACGCTCCGAAAGCCTATCGCGCTGTACCGAGAGTATAATATGGTGTTCTTAGGAACAAATTAGTATACATTTTAGTGACGTGCAACTTAATTTCATGTGCGTGTTAGAAGATCGAGTATCAAACCGTTCGAGATTGTAACCAGCTTCTTTGGGAGTCGCACAGCTACGTCAATATTTTCACCTATAGTGTGATTCCGAGCGACAAACCAGGTTTACCGCGACTAAACCCGCAGTACACTGTTGAAATTAGACACGCTATTACTCGTTATCAATATTTAGGATCAGTGTCAACCCATTGTAGATAGCTACATATTGCTATACAGTCAACCTTTTTACCGAAGGCCTTACCTTGCGAGAGCCTATCCCGATGTATCTAGAGTATAACATCGCGTCCTAGGAAGGAAGTTATTATATATTTTAGTGACAACACCCTTAATTTTATCTGCAAATAAGATGATCGAGTGTCAAACCGATCGAGAACGTTATCAACTTCATTGGGAGTAGAAAGGCTAAGCCAATAGCACCACCTATAGTGTGATTCCGAGAGTCAAGCCTGGAAGTCCAGAAGTAAATCCGCAAAACAGTACTCGCAAAAGTCACGTTAATTGTCTGTATGAATAATCAAGTAGAGAATCAATCCGTTGGATATCATAACCAATTTTTATAAAGTCGTACTACTTTCCGAATATCTTACCTTCCTCGAACCGAACTCACTGTATCGAGTATCATGCTTAGGGTCCGCGAAAACCAATTAGTAGACTTTTTGGCAGACGCACAGCTTTGTTTCATGTATGAACAGCAAAATGAAGAGTCCTGCCATTGCAGAACGATTCCAATTTCTCTGAAAGCCCCACATCTATGTCAATAGCTTCTCCTTTTCTGTGATTGTGAGAGTCAGACGACGTGTTCTAGGCCATAATGCGCTGAACAATATTGGCAATAGATGCCGAAATTCACGGCATGAATATAAAGGTTGAAAGTCAAAACGTCGAGAATAATACCAATTGGTATGAAGTCATTCTTTTTAACCTATACCTTACATTCCGAGAACGCTAGCCGCCGTAGCGATTGTCTTAATTCGGGTTCACAGGATCGAATTAGTAGACATTTTAGATAGCGGACAACTCAATTTCATGTATCTATAAGATGATCTAGTGTCAATCAGTGCGAGAACGTTACCAGACACTTCGAGAGTCGAACGGCTGAGTCAATTGCTTCGCCTATACTTATGATTCCGCGAGTCAAGCCAGCAATTCCAAGAGTATATCCGCAGTACATTATTGGCAATAGACACCATAATTTAGGGTATAAATAGTAATAGAGAGGTTCGAACCTTCGCAGAACGTTACTTGTATTGGCTCGAACTTTCTACCGGGTACCTTACCCTTGGAGAACCTATGCCGCTACAGCAAGTGCCTTGCATAGTGCGCACGGAAACAAATTAGTAGACTCTTTAGCAGACGGAAACGTTAGTTGCATGTATCAACAGGAAGATGTAGGGACAAATCGTCCGAGAACGTTACCACCTCTTCTGACAGTCGCATTGCTGATGCAATAGCTTCACCATTTCTGTGATTTCGAGAGACAAACCATGTAATCCGGGTGAAAATCCGCATAACAGTAGTGGCAATAGACACCGTAATTCGCGGAATGAATATTAAAGTAGAGCGGCAAACTGTTTCAGCGCGTTAGCGGTTCCTATAAAGTCAAACGTTACACTGAAGACCCTACACTCCGAATGCACAACCCGCTGTATGGAGAGTATAACTACGTGTTCAGCGAAACAAATTCCTGTATATTTTAGAGACGGGCACCTTAATTGCATGTATGAATAAGAATATCGGGTGTCAAACCGTTTGAGATCGTTACCAACTGCTATAAAGTCAAACGCTTTAGAAATGGCCATACCCTCGGAAAAATCACACCCACTGTATAGAGCATATAACTTCGCGTTCAGAGAAAGAAAATTGTATTCATTTCAGTCACGGCACGATACGTTCATGTGAACTAGAAAATCGATTCTCAAACCATTCGAGAACGTTACCACCCTCTTTGAGAGTCGAACGGATAAGTCAATAGCAACACTTAACTTATGATTCCGTGAGACAAACCAGGTATTCCGTGAGTAAATCCCTTGAAGAGTATTGGCATTAGACACCTTAATTCACGGTGTGAATATGAAGGTAGTGCGACAACCCGTTTGAGAGCGTTAGGAATTGGTATGAAGTCAAACGTTTTAGTGAAAACCGTACCCTCCGAAAGCCTAACACGACATATCGGGAGTATAACATGGTATTCAGAGAAAGAACTTACTATTCATTTTAGCGACGGGTTCCTTAACTTCATGTACCAATTAGAAGGTTGAGTGTCAAACGGTTCGGGAACATGACAATCTTCTTTGGGAGTCGAACGGCTAAGTCAATACTTTCACATATTCTTTTATTCCGGAAGTCAAACCAGCCATACCGGGAGTGAATTCGATGAACAGTATTGGCAATAGATACCTTAATTCACGGATTGAATATTAAAATTGAGCGTGAAACCTTTTGTGAACATTACCAATCATTATAAAGTCAAATGTCTTGCCGATGGCCGTACCTTTCGCGAACCTCATCCACTTTATCGAGAGTGTAACTGCGTGTCCAGAACATCAAGTTGGTAAATATGTTAGTGATGGGGTCCGTAATTTCATCGAGTGATGAAATCGAGTGTCGAAGCGATCGAGGACGTTTCCACCCTCTTTGAGCGTCGCACAAATCAGTCAATACCTTCACCAATCCTGTGATTGCGGCTGTGAAGCCAGTCATTCCGGGTGACAACCCGCTGAATAGTAGTGGCAACAGACACCTTTATTCGCGGTATGAATAATAAAGTAGGGAGTCAAACCGAGGAAGAACGTTACGTATCGGTATAGTGTCAAACCTTTTGCCGAAAGCATTACTTTCCGTGAAGCTAACCCACTGTATCGAGAATGTATCTTCGTGTTCCAGCAAGCAAATTATTACACATTTGAGGAACGGTCACCTTAATTTCCCGAATGAATTAGAATATTGAGAGTCAAACGTATCGGGAACGTTTCCACCTTCTGTGACAGACGAACGGGTAAGTGTATGGCTTCAGCTATCCTGAGATTCCGAGACTTATACCAGGTATTCCGGAAGTAAATCCACTGAATAAAATTGGGATTAGATACCTTCGTTCACCGTTTGAATATTAAAATAGAGCGTCACACCATTTGAGACTGTTACCAATTGGTACAATGCCAATGGTTTTATCGAAGGCCTTACCTTCCGCGAACCAAACCCCCTGAGTCAAGGGTATAACGTCGTGTTCGGGGAAAGAAATGGGTGCACATTTCAGTGACGAGCACCTTAATTTCATGCATGAATTAGATGATCGATTGTCAAACCGTTGAAGAACGTTACCACATTCTGCTAGAGACGAAAGGCTATGTCAATAGCTTTACCTACCCCGTGATTCCGAAAATCAAACGATATATTCCTGGAATAAATGCGCTGTACAGTATTGGCAACAGAAACCTTAATTCGCGGATTGAATAATAAAATAGAGCAGCACACCGTGTGAGAACTTTTCCAAATGCTATATCGTCAAACGTTATTTCCGAATACCCTACCCCCCGAGAATCTTACCGGCTATATCGGGAGTAAGACACCATGTTCAAAGGTACGAACTAGAATACATTTTAGTGACGGGCACCTTGACTTCATGCATGAATTAGATGATCAAGGGTCAAGCATTTCAAGAACGTTACGGCCCTCTTTGATGTTCGAAAGGCTAATGCAGTTGCTACAGCTATCCTGTGATTCCGAGAACCTAATCAGGTGCACCGGGAGTAAATGCCCTGTACATGCTTGGCAATAGACACCATGATTCACGGTTTGAATATCAAAGTAGTACGGGAAACCGTTTGCGGACGTTACAGGATGTTATAAATTCAAATGTTCTTCCGAAAACCTTACCCTCCATGAAACTAAACCGATGTAGCGAGTGTCATGCTTAGTGCACACGGAAACAAGTTAGTGGCCATATTATAACGCGCACATCTTATATTTATTTATGAATAGAATAATCGGTAATCAAACTGTTCGATAACGTTCCCACCTTTTCTGGAATCGAATGGCTATATCATTAGCTGCACCTATACTGTGATTCCGATAGCCAAATCGGGTATACTGGGAGTCTATTATCTATTGAGTATTGGAAATAGTCAGCTTAATTCACGGTATGAGTATTAAAGAAAATGGTCAGTCCGACGTAGAGCATTACCAACTGGGATAGAATCATTCTTTTTACCGAAGGCATTACCTACCTAGAACCTTATCCGCTGTGACGGTTGTCATGCAAAGTGCTCACGGAAACAAATTAGTAGACATTATTACAGAGGCACACGTTATTTTGGTAAATGAATTAGAAGATCTAGGGTCAAAGAGATAGAGAAGGTCCCCGCTCTGCTTGAGAGACGAACGGCTATGTCAATAGCTTGGCCCAATCCATGATTCCAAGGGTCAAACCATGTATTCCGGGTGTAAATCCACTTTACAGTTTTACATTAGCCAACTTAATTCACGGTATGAATATTAAGATAAAGTGTCAAACTGTCGGAGAAAATTACCTGTTCGTATGATGTCATTCTTTATTACGAATACCTTACCTTAAGAGAATCTAACCCTCTGTAGCCAGTGTCTTACTTATTGTCCATGGAAACAAATTAGTAGACAATACAGCAGAAGCACTCCTTATTTTCAAGTATGAATTAGAAGATCGAGTGTGAAACTGTTCGAGATAGTTACAAACTTATTTGATATTCGAACGGCTGAGTCAATATCTTCACATATCCTGGGATGCCGATAGTCAAACCAGGCATTCTCGGTGTACATCCGCTGTACAGCATTGGCTACATGCACCAAAACTCTCGGATGAGCATTAAAGTAGGGAGACAAATCGTCGGAGAACATTACTAATCGCTATAAACTCATTCTATTTACAGACTACGCTACCTTCCAAGAACCAATCCCGCTGTATCGAGAGTATTACTTCGTGACAAGCGAAATAAATTAGTACACATTTGAGTGACGGGCAGCTTAGTTTCATTTTTGAATTAGAAAATCGAGGGCCAAACCGTTCGAGCACGGTACCACCTTCTTTGAGAGTCGCACAACAAAGCCAGCAGCTTCGCATATCCTGGGATTCCGATAGTCAAACCAGATATTACTGGAGCGAATGCGCTGTACAATATTGGCCACAGACTCCTGAATTCACGGTTTGAATTTTAAAATACAGCGTCACACCGTTTGAGACAGTCACCAATTGGTATAACGTCATACTCTTCTTCGCATACCTTACCTTCCGAGAACATAAGGCGCAGTATCGTGGGTATAATATCCAGCCCACAAAAATAAATGAGTACAAATTTTAGTAACGGGCACATTAAATTCATTTACGAATAAGAGGATTGAGAGTCAAACCGTTCAAGAAGGTTGCCACCTTTTGTGAGAGACAAACAGCTAAGTCAATGGCTTCACCGATTTTGTGATTACGAAAGTCATACGCGATAATCCGGGAGTAAATGCGCTCCACAGTATTGGTAATAGACAGGTTTATTCACAGTTTGCATATCAAAGTAGAGTGTCAAATTGTTTCAGAGCGTTGCCAATTGGTATGACGTCACACACTTTAACACATACCTTACCTTCCGAGAAACAAACACGCTGTATTGAGAGTATGACACCGTGTTCAGAGGTACGAACTAGTATACATTTTAGTGACGAGCACCTCAATTTCATGCATGGATTAGAAGATGGTGGGTCAAACCCTTCGAGATCGTTTCCACACTCTTTGAGAAGGGTACGGCCTTCGGAATACGTTTGACGTTGCAATAATTGATAACATTCAAAAACGGTTTGACGCTCAATTTTAATATTCATGGCATGAATTCGGGTGTCTATTGCCAATAATATTCTGCGCATTTACTCCCGGAGTACCTGGTTTGATTCCCGTGATAATAGCATAGGTGGTGCTGATGACTTAGCTGTGTGTCTGCCATAGGTCGTGGTAACGTTCTGGAACGGTTTCACCATCGACTTTGTAATTCATACATGAAAACAGTGTGCCCTTCACTAAAATGTATACTTATTTGCTTCTCGATTTACGATATTATACTGTCGATACGGCGCGTTAGCTTCTCGGGCTGTAATGCTTTCGGTAAAATGTTTTACTTTGTAGGATATGGTGACGTTCTCAAACGGTACGACACTCCACTTTAATATTCATACGGCGAATGAAGGTGTCTGTTGCCAGTAGTGTGCTGCTGATTGACTCACGTAATACCTTGTTTGCAAATCGGAATCAGAGGAAAGGTATAGCTACTGATCTAGAGGTTCGGCTCTCGAAGAAGGTGGTAACGTTGTGGAAATGTTTGATTCTCGCTCTTCTAATTCATGCATGAAATTAAAGTGGACGTCACTAAAATGTATATTAATTTGTTCCCTTGGGCACAAAATTATTACCTCGATGCAGCGAGTTATATTCTGGGAAGGTAAGGCTCTCGATAAAAGGAGTGACTGAACGCCAATTCATAATGATCTCCGACAGATTGACTCTCTACTTTAATGTTCATACCGTGAGTTATGCTGTATATTTCCTATGTATTTCAGCGGATTTACTTCCGGAATACCTGGTTTGCCTCTCGGAATCACAGGATAGGTGAACCTATTGACATAGCTATTCATGACTCACGGAAGGCGGTAAAGTCCTCGATCGGTTTGACCCTCGATGTGCTAATTCATGCATAAAGATAAGATGCTCGCCACTAAATTGTATACTAATGTGTGTCCCTAAACACAGAGCTATACTCTCGATACGACGGGTAAGCTTTTTGGACGGTAAGGCATTCGGTAAAACGTTTGACTTTATAGTCGTTAGTAACCTTCTCACGCGGTGTGACGCTCTATTCAAATATTCGCTTCGCGAATTAAGGTATATGATGTCAATACCCTTCAGCGCGTTTATCCTCGGATTACCTGGTTTGACTCTAGGAATCGCAGGATAGGTGAAGCTATTGACTTAACTGTTCGACTCTGAAAGGAAGGTGGTAGCGTTCCAACACGGTATGACTCCTGATCTGCCTTTTCATACATGATATTAAGGTGCGCGTCACTAAAATGTCTACTAACATGTTTCCCTGAACCAGAAATTATACACACGATACAGCGGCTTATATTCCCGAAAGGTAAGGTATCCAGAATGCAGTACGACGTTATGGTAGTTGGTAACGTTCTCCCGCGGTTTGACTCTGCTCATTAATATTCATACCGTGAGTTAATCTGTACTTTATTCTTCATACTGTGAATTTAGGTACTTATTATCAATACGATACATCACATTTACTCGCAGAATACCTGGACTGACTCTTGGAATCGCAGGATAGGAGATGCTATTGACATAGACGTTCGTCCTTCGAAGAAGGTGGTATCGTTCTTGAACGGTTTGACTTATTCTATTCACACATGAAAATACGGAGTCTGTCTGTTAAAATATCTACTAATTTGCTTCCGCGAGGAATGAGCATAACACTCGCTACAGCTGGTTATGTTTTTGGAATGAATGGTGACCGGTAACTTTATAGCAATACGATACGATCTCAAACGGTTTGGTGTTGTACTTTACTATTCAAACCGTGAATTATGGTGTCTATTGGCAATACACTTCCTGAACGATACCACCTTCTTTGAGGTTCGAACTGCTGAGTCAATAGTTTCACCTATAGTTGTGATTCCGGGAGTCAAGCCTGGTATTCCAGGAGTAAATCTGCTGAACATTATTGGCAATAGAAACTATAATTGTCAGTATGAACGTTAAAGTAGAGCGTCAAACCGTTTGAGATTGCTACCAACTGCTATAACAACATACTCTTTAACGGATAC
This sequence comes from Lasioglossum baleicum, assembly GCF_051020765.1. Lineage (NCBI taxonomy): Eukaryota > Metazoa > Arthropoda > Insecta > Hymenoptera > Halictidae > Lasioglossum > Lasioglossum baleicum. The sequence goes on from NW_027469340.1 coordinate 10,141, forward strand.
CTTACCTTCCGAGAATATAGCCAGCAGTATGGTGAGTGTATCTTCATGTTCAGAGAATCAAATTGGATTTCATTTCAGTGACGGGCTCGTTAACTTCAAGTATAAATTAGAAGGTCCAAGGTCAATCCGCCCGAGAACGTTGCCACCTACTGTGAGAGACGAATGGCTATGTCAATTGCTTCACCCATCCAGCGATTCCAAGAGTCATACCAGGTATTCTGATAGTAAATCAGCTGAATAGTATTGGTAATATGCACCTGAATTCACGGTTTCAATATTGAAATACAGCGTTGAACCGTTGTAAATCATTGCGTATTGGTGTAGGGACAAAGTTCTTACGGAATGCCTTACCCTCCGAAAAACTATCCGGCTGTATCGAGGGCAAAACACCGCGTTCAGAGGGACGAATTAGTATACGTCTTAGTGTCCGGCACCTTAATTTCATGCATGTATGAAAAGTTCGAGTGAGGAATCGCTCAAGAACGTCACCACCTTCAGTGTGGAACGACGGGCTAAGTCAACAGCTTCCCCTATCCTGTGATTCGGAGAGTCAAACCAGTAACTCCGGGAGTAAATCCGCTGTACAGTATTGGCAATAGATAGCATAATTCACTGTAGGAATACTAAAGTAGTGTGTCAAATCGTCGGCGAACATTTCTTTTTCGTACCAAGTCATTCTTTTACCGAATACCTTACCTTCCGTGAACCTTCCAGGCTGTACCGAGTGTCTTACTTATTACTCACGGAATTAAATTAGAAGACATTTTTGTGTACGGATGCCACATGTTGATGTATAAATATCAATATCGAGTTTCAAAGCGTTCGAGAAAGTTACCGCCTTCTCTGTGCGTCGCACAGCTAAGGCAATAGCTTCCCATATCCTGTGCTTCCGTGAGTCATAGCAGGTATGCCTGGAGCATATGTGCTGAACAACATTGCAATAGACACCATAATTCACGGTTAGAATAAAAATTACTAAACATTTTAGTGACTATAACCTTAATTTCGTTATGAATAGGAAGTACAAGGGTCAAACAGTTCGAGAACGTTACCACTTTCTTAGAGAATCAAACGGCAATGTTAATAGCTTCGACTATCCTGTGTATTCAATAGTTAATGTAGGTATTCCAGGAGTAGATGCCCTGTACAGTATTGGCAACAGATACTTCAATTCTCGGAGTGAATATTAAAATAAAGCGTCACGCCGAGTGAGGACGTTTCAAATTGCTATGAAATCAAACGTTATACCGAATCACTTACCGTCCGAGAGGCTATCTCGCCGTATCGTGAGTCTAGCTACGTGTTTCGGGAAACACATTAGTATACAATTTAGTGACGGCACCTCAAATTCATGTATGAATTAGATTACCGAGAGCCTTAACGTTCGAGGACGTTAGCACCTACTGTGAGAGACGAACGGCTAAGTCAATATCTTCACCTATCCTGTGGATCAAAGAGTGAAACCAGGTATTCCGGGAGAAACTCCGCTCAAAAGTTTTGGCTATAGACATCTTAATTCGCGGTTTCAATATTAAAGCAGGGCGTCAAGCTGTTGTAGGACATTGAATATTGGTGTAGGGTTAAATCTCTTACAGAATGCATTACCCTCCGACAAACTGTCCCGCTGTATTGAGAGCGTAGCTCCGCGTTCAGAGGTATGAAATGTTATACATCTTAGTGACATGCACCTTAATGTCATGCATGAATTAAAAGATCGACGGTCGAGCCGTGCGAGAACGTTACCACGTACTTTGAGAGGCGAACGGATGATACAATTCCTTCACCTATACTTTTGATTCCGAGAGCACGCTGAACGGTATTGCCAATTGACATCTTAATTCACAGTTTGAAAGATAAAGTAGAGCGTCAATCCATATGAGAACGACACCAATTTCTATAAAGTCAAATGTTTTAACGAAGACCTAACCCTCTGAAAGTCTATCCGGCTGTATCCAGAACATAAGATCTTGTTCAGAAAAAGAAATTATTAATCATTTCAGTGACTGGCACCTTAATTTCGTGTATGGATTAGAAGATCGAAGGTTAAAACTTTCGAGACCGCTACCCCCTTATATGATATACAGTGAGCTATGTCAATAGCTTCACATACCCTGTGTTTCCTAGGGACACTGTTCGTATTCCAGGAGTAAATGCGATGAACTGTATTGGCAATTGACACCTTAGTTGACGCTATGATTAATAAAGCAGACCGTCAATACGTTGGTGAGCGGTAACTATTGGTATAGAGGCAAACGTTTTACAGGATGCCTTACCATTCGGGGTGCTAACCCGCTTTATCGAGAGTATAACACCGTGTTCAGTGGAACAAATTACAATACATTTTAATGGCGGGCACTTTTACTTCATATATGAATTAGAAGATCGGGAGTCAAACCGTTCGTGAACGTTACCGCTTGCTTTGAGAACCGAATGGCTAGGCCAATACCTTAACTTATCCCATGATTCCGACTTTCAAATGAGATAATCCTACAGTTAATCTGCTGTACATTATTGGCATTAGGCACCTTGTGTCGCGGTATAAATATTAAAGTACAGAGTTAAACCTTTTGGGATCGTTACAAATTGGTATAGAATCAAACGAATTACCGTAGGCCTTACCTACCGCGAACCGCACCGGCTTGATCGAGAGTATAACTTCGCATTCAGAGAAGGAAGATAGCATGCATTTCAGTGACGGGCACCTTAACGTCATGTAGGAATTAGAAGATCGAGGGTAAATCCGTTCGTGTCCGTTACAACTTCATATGATATTTGAACAGTTAAGTCAATAGCTTCACCTACCCTGTGAATCCTAGATTCAAACCAGGTATTCCAGGAATAAATCCGTTGACCGGTATAGAAAATAGACACAATACTCCACGGATTGAATATTAAAATAAAACGCCACACCGTTTGAGAACGTTACCAGTTGCTATAATGTCAATCGTCTTAGCGAACGCCTTACGGTCCGTGAAGCTAACGCGCCGTATCGAGGCTATAACTTCGTGTTTGGAGAAACACATCAGTATGCGTTTTAGTGACGGCAATTTAAATTCATGTATTAATTGGAATATCGATTGTCAAGCCGTTTGGGAACATTACCACCATCATAGATGTTCGTACAACTTAGTGAATAGCCTCACATATCCTGTATTTCCGAGAGTGATACCAGGTATTCCAAGTGTCAATCAACTGAACGGTATTGAAAATAGGCACCCTAATTCACGATTTCAATATTAAAGCGGAACTTCGAGCCATTGTAAAACGTTGCGAATTGGATTAACGTCAAACATTTTACCGAAGGCATTACCTTCCGCGAAACTCACAAACTTCATCGGGAGTGTAACTTCGTGTTTAGAGAAAGAAGCTAATATTCATTTCAGTGACGGTAATCTTAACGTCATGTATGTGTTAGAAAATCTAGCGTCACACCGCTCGAGAACGTTGCCACCTTCTGTGGGAGACTAACGACTAAATCAATAGCTTCAGCTATCATGCTATTCCGAGAGTCAAACCCGGAATTCCGGGAGCAAATCCTCTGGACAGTAATGTCATTGGGCGCCATGGTTACTAGAAATTTTAGTGACGGGCACCTTTATTTCAAGACTGAATTCGAAGGCCGATTGTAAAACCGTTCGAGAATGATACCGCCTTCCTGGAGAGTCGAAAGGGTCAGTAGTCTCACCTCTCCTGTGATTCAGAAGGACAAAACAGGAATTCCGAGATTCAACAAACTGTACACAACTGACAATGGACACCTTAATTCACGGTTTGAGTATTAAGGTACAGAGCCTTTCCCTTTAAATGTTACCTATTGCTATAATGTCGAAAGCTTTAGTGAAGACCTTACCCAACATGAACCTAACCCGCTACATAGAGAGTATAATTTCGTATTGAGAGAAAGAAATCAGTACTCACTTCAGTGACGGGTACCTTAGTTTCATGTATGAATTAGAAAATATGGTGTCAAACCGTTTGTGAACGTCGCCACCTTCTTTGAGTATCGATCGGCTAGGCCAATGGCTTCACCTACCCTGCCATTCCTAGAGTCAAACCAGCCATTGTGGCAGTAAATCCACTGAATTGTATAGGCAATTGGCACCATAATTCACGGTATGAACATTAAAGTCGAGATTCGATCTGACGGATATCATTGTCAATTGAAATAGCGTCACACTTTTTACCGAAGGCCTTACCTTCAGAGAACATAGCTCGCTGCGTCGAGATAATAATTACGTCTCCATGGAAACTGATTAATACGCATTTTAGAGACATACACCCTAATTTCATGCACGAATTAGAAGAGCGACCGTCAAATCGTTCCACAAGGTTCACACCTTCTGCGACAGCAGAACTTCTAGATCAATAGCTGCACCCATCCTGATATTCCGATTGTCAAACATGGTATTCCTGGCGTGAATCCGCTGTATATTACTGAGAACGGACATCTTAGTTCTCGGTATGAATGTTAAAGCACAGCGCCAAACCTTTGTAAAACTATACCTACTGGTTTAGAGTCAAACTTTAAACAGAAAGCCTTACCTAGCGCGAAACAAGCCGGCCGTATGGAGAGTATAACTTCGTCTTTAGAGGCGCATATTAGAATATATTTTAGTGGCGCGCACCATAGTTTCATTTATGACTTAGATGATCGTGTGTCAAACCGTTCGCGTACGTTACGATTCCCCGAGAGTCGAATTGCTAAGTCAATAGATTCACCTATCCTGTGATTTCGAGAGTCAAGCTTGGTGTTCCGGGAATAAGTCCGCTGAAAACTGTTGGCAATAGTCACCTCAATATACGGTTTGAATGTTAAGGCTTGCCGTCATGCCGTTGTGGAACATTACCTACTCGTTCTATACCAATAACTATCTCTTCTAATGCCAATACTGTAGAGCGGACTTACTTCCGGAATACCTGGTTTGACTCTCGGAATCACAGGGTAGGTGAAGCTGTTGACATATCTGTTCGACTCTCAAAGAAGGTGCTAGCGTTCTCGAAAGGACTGACCCTGAATTTTCTAATTCATGCATGAAATTAAGGTGCTCGTCACTAAAATGTATACTAGCTCGCACCTCTGAACACGGTGTTATACTCTCGATACAGCGTGTTATTTTCTCGGAAGGTAAGGTACGTGGTAAAGTGTATGACGTTATAAACATTGGTAACGCTCTGAAACGATTTGACGCTCTACTTTAGTATGCAAACCGTGGATTAAAGTGTCGGTTGCCAATACTGTGTAGCGCATTTACTCCCGCATTATCTCGTTTAACTTTCGGAATCACAGGATAGGTGAAGCCATTGATTTATCTGTGCGACCATCAAAGAAAGTGAGATCGTTCCAGAACACTGTGCATGAAGCTATGGTGCCGTCCACTAAAATGAATTCCATAGTGTTTCTCTGAACGCGATGTTACACTCCCGATACGGCGGATTTGCTGCACCGAAGGTAAGGCTTTCGGTTAAATGTTAGACCCCATAATAATAGGTATCACTCTGCAGCGGTTTAACTCTCTACTATAATGGTCAAACCGTGATCGGAGGTGTCTATTTCCAATAATGATCAGTGGATTTATTCCCGGAATACGTCGTCTGACTCACGGTATGACAGGATAGCTGAATCTATTGCCTTAGCCGACCGTCTCTCAGAGAAGGAGGCAACGCTCCTGAGCGGTATGAAAATAATGTCAACATATATGTTTCCATGAACACTAAGCAAGGCACACCCTACAGCGGGTTGGACTACTTGGGGGGTAATGCCTTCGGCAAAAAGTTTGATTCTATACAAATAAGTGAAGGTTCTATAACGGTTTTGCGCTCCACCTTAATATTCGAACCGTGATTTATGGTGCAAATTACCAATACCATGGAGCAGGTAGACTCCTGAAATTCCTGGCTTCATTCTCGGAATAACAGGATAGGTGAGGTTTTCGACTTAACCGTTCGACTCTCAAATATAGGGGTAACGTTCTCGAACGGCTTGACTGTCGCTCTTCTCATTCATACATGAAATTAGGTTGCCCGTCACAAAAATGAATACTGATTTGCTTCTTCAAACACGAAGTTATACTGTAGATACAGAGGGATACGTTCTCGGACAGTGTGGTTTTCCGTAAGAAGATTGAGCATATATCAATTGGCAATGATTACCAACGGTTTGACTGTCTACCTTAATATTCATACCGTTGGATAGAGCACGTTTATTGCCAACGCTGATCAGTTGATTTACTCCTGAAACACCTGGCTTGACTCTTCTAATCACAGCACAAGTGAAGCTCTTGACTTAGATGTTCAACTCTCAAAGAAGGTGGTAACGATCTCGAACAGTTTGATGCTCGATCTTCTAATTCATACATGAGGTTAAGGTGTCCGACTGCTAAAACGTCTACTAATCTGTTCCCCTAATCCCGAAGTTATACCCACGATATGTCGAGTTATGTTTTCGTATGGTAAGGTATCTGCTGAGGAGCATGACGTTACATCAACTGGTAACGATATCCAGCGGTTTGATTCTTTACATTAATATTCATACAGCGAGTTGAGGAGTTTATTGCCAATACTGTTCAGCGAATATACTCCTGGAATACCTGATTTTTTGAATATCTTTTTCACTCATACGCGGATTTTCACCTGGATTACTAGGTTTGACTCTACAGAATGACAGGATACCTGAAGTAATTAACTCAGCCGTTGGAACCTCACACAAGGTGATAACGTCCTCAAATGGTTACACAGTAGATCATCTAATTCATACGTGAAATAAAGGCGCGGGATACTAACATGTATACTAATTTTATATCTTATTACTAATTTATACTGTAGAGACAGCGGATAAGGTTCATGGAGGGTAAGGTCTTCGGTAAAACGTTTGACATTATTCCAACTGGTATGGTCCTCAAACGGTTTCACACTCTACTTTAATATTCATACAATGAATAAGGGGCCATTCCCAATTCTCCTCTGCGGCCTTACTCCTGAAATATCTGGTGTGAGTTTCGGAATCACGGGACAGGTGGAGGTATTGACTTTGCCGTTCGACTCCCAAAGATGGTGGGAACGTTCCCGAAGGGTTTGACCATCGATCTTTGAATTGCTGCAAGAATTTAATGCGTCCGTCAGTAAGATGCATAATAAATTGCTTCTCGGAGCACGATGTTATGCTCTCGACACAGGGGGATAGCTTCGAGGAAGGATTGGCATTCGGTAAAAAGTTTGACTCGGTACCAGTAGGTAGCGATCTTCAACGGGTTGACGGCCTGCTGCAATATTCGAACCGTGAATTGAGGTGTCTATTGACAACAGTATCCATCGGATTTGCTCATGATATGCCAGGTGTGACTCACCGAATCACTAGTATAGGTGAAGCTATTATCTCATGTGTGACATTCTCATAGAAGGTGATAACGTTCTAGAGCTGTTTGACCCTCGATCTTGTAAACCATGCATCAAATTATGGCACCCGAGGCTAAACTATATACTAGTTCCACCCTCTGAACAAGGTGTTTTACTCCAGATACAGTCCTGTAATTGCGAACTGCAGATCGGAGCGGCATATTGTATGATCTTTTTTAATATCATTGGCCTTGATATTGTACCATTTGCATTGACTCGCAGATTTCTATTTATCTCTACCTACAGTAACTTACTGATTTGATATAATCGATATTATTTCAAAATTTTCAATTTTTACTTTGAAAAGTTGTATCTCTCTGGTAGGGTGTCTTTGGAATTAGTTGAGTGTACGATTATGACATTATGTCATTATACTTATTGTTATTTTATATGTTTGTCTGTATATGTACCTGCCTTGCCCTAGCAATCACGTCTGACGAAGACTTCTAGCTGCGTACAGCAGATCGTAGCGACGCTACTGGATGGTCTTCGTTAATTTCGTTGACCACGATATTGTACCGTATGCAAGTTTTCCATGTTTTTCACATATTTATACACAGTGTATTTTGCTGTTGTGATATTTTGAATTTTTTTCAAAATTTTCAATTTCTACTTTATGAAATTGCATTTTTTAGTAAAACTGCCATTGGAAATTGTTTAGAGTACGTTTATGACATTATTTTGTTAAATTCACTGTAATATTATATGATTGTCTATATAGGTACCTACGCTGCCTGAACGACACGACTGGAATGGTCCTATATTTACTTGTGGTATATAGGAGCAGCACTTTTGGTTGGCCTCCGTTTATATATTTAACCGTCATTATGTTGTGTATGGATCCCCCCTGCTTTATATCAATTTATACAAACTGTATTTCACTGTTTGCAAATTTTCGATTTTTATCAACACTAACGATTTTTAATTTAAGAAATCCTATTCCGTAGTAAATGTGTCTTTCGAAATAGTCGATTGTACGCTTATGACAATATTTTGTTCAGTTTGGTTTTGTTCTGTATGATAGAATGTACACGTTCCAATACTGCCGGAGCGGCACAACCCACGTGGTCTTGCAGTTGCCTATGATCGATCGGATGGACGTAACTGTATGACCATCGTTAATTTCATTAACCATGATATTGTACTGTATGCATTCTTCCCCGGCGTTCAGTTGTTTAGGCTTACTGTAATTTACTCGAAAAATATTTTCGATTTTTTTCATAATTCTCGAATTTTACTTTAACAAATTGTTTCTTAGTTGAAGAGCCGTTGGAATTAGTTGATTCTTCGTTTATGACATTACTTTGTTAAACTTATTGTTATTTTATATGTCTGTCTGTATACGTACCGGTTTTTCCGGAACGACACCGCGGGATTTATCTTGAAGTTCTTTTCACTAGATCGGCGGGACTCTACTGTATAATCGTCGTTTATTTCTTTAATCTTGATGTTGTACCGAATGCATTCTTTCCCAGTTTTCTATCTACGTACTTTAACCTACTGTCTTGATATTTTCAATTTTTTTTTTTAAATTTTCAAGTTTTAGTCTAAAATATTGTAATTCTCAGTAAAAGTAGCTTTGGAATTACTTGAATGTACGTTTATGACATCAATTTGTTAATCTTATTGTTATTTTATATGATTGTGTGTATGGATACCTACGCTTAAGGAACAACACGACAGGAGTGGTCCTCTATTGGCGTCCGGCCTGTCTCTGCGGCACTAGTGGATGGTCTACGTTAATTTCTTTAATCTTGATATTGTACCTTATGCATTTTTCCCAGTCCTTCATATATTTATGCATATAGCAATTAATTGTTGTAATATTTTCAATTTTCCTCAAAACTTTCAATTTCTAGTTAAAAAAATTGTAATTCTCAGTAAATGTGACTTTGGAATTAGTTAAGTATAAGCTTATTGCATTATTTTGTTATCCTTATGGTTATTTTATACGATTGTCTGAATACGTACCTACGCAGGCGGTGCAACGCGCCTGGAGTGGGCTTGCAGCTGCGTATGGTAGATGGTACCGACACTACTGTATGGTCTTCAATAGTTTTTAATACTCTGATATTGTACCGTACGCATTTCCTAATAGTTTTCCCTTTATTCATACGTACAGCAATTTACTGTTATCATATTTGTTATTTTTGTCAAATTTTTCAAATTTCAATTTACAAAATTTGTATTTCACAGGAAAAGTCTCTTTGAAGTTATATATGTATCTACGATTATGACAATATCTTGTTGTATTTGTTGCTGTATTGTATGATTGCCTGTATTCATACCTACGCTTCTGGAGCGACACGAATGGAGTTGTCTTTCATCTGCGTCCACTGTATCGGAGGAACAGTTCTGTATGATCTTCATTAATTTCTCTAACATTGATATTGCGTAGTATGCGTTTACTCCCAGACTTCCACTTATTTATACTTACTATAATTTACTCTCATTATATTTCCGATTTCTTCAAAATTTTCAATTTCTACTTTAAAGGATTCAATTCGTCAGTGAAGTGTCTATGGAGATAGTTCACTGTACGTTTATGAAAATATATTAATCAACATGTTATTTTATATGATTGTGCGTATACGTTCCTACTCTTCCGGAGCGACAAGACAGTAGTTGCTTTGTAGTAGGCTACGGCAGATCGGAGCAGCGTAGTGGATGGTCTTCGTTAATTTTTTTAACATTGATTTTGTGCCATATGCATTTTTCTCTGTGTTCCATTTATTTATACATACTGCAATTTGGTGTTACGATATTCTCCATTTCCTTCCACATTTTCAATTGTTATCTATAAAATATTGTATTTCCTAGTAAATGTGCCTTGCAATTAGTTGAGTCTACGATCATGACATTATTTTGTTGAACAAATTGCTATTTTATATGACAGTCCGTTCACGTACCGACGCTATTTGATCGCCACGACTGGAGTGTCCTCGTAATGGTGTACGACAGATCGGAGCGGCATAATGGATGGTCTTCGTTAATTTCTTTATCCATAACATTGTACCGTATGCTTTCATTCGCAATCTTGTATTTATTTATATACACTGCAATTTGCTGTTATGATGATTTCGATATCTTTGAAAATTTCCAGGTCTTAACTTAAAAAACTGTATTTTTGAGAACAAGTGTCTTTGGAATTGGTTGAACGCACGCATATGACCTTCTACTGTTAATCTTATTGTTATTTTATGTTTGTCTGTATATGTACATACGCTACAGGCCCGACACAGCTGGAGTCATCTTGCAGTTGCGTACGGCACATCGGAGCGACACTACTGGATGACCTTCGTTAATTCGTTTAACCATGATATTGTACCGGGTGCATATCTTCCCAGTCTTCCTTTCATTTATACATACCCTTATTTACTGTTATGATATATTCGATGTTATTAAAAACATTCAAGTTTTACTTGAAGAAATTGTATATCTTAGTCAAAGTGTCTATGGAATTAGTTGAGTGTACGTTCAGACATTATTCTGATATACTTACTGTTATTTTATACGAGTGTCTTTATGCGTAACTACGTTTCGGGGCGACTCGATTTGACTGGAATTGTAGTTGCCTTCGGTAGGTCGGAGCAGCACCGCTGGATGGTCTTCTTTACTTTCTATAACCCTGATTTAATACGGTATGGATTTCATCCCAGTCTTCAATTTATTTATGCATTCTGTATTTAACTGTTATTATGTTTGAGATATTCTCACGATATTCAATTTTGGTTTCAAAAAATCGTAATCCTCAGTATAGGCGTTGTTGGAATTAGTTCAGTTGACGTTTAAGACAATATTTTGTTCATCTTGTTATTTTATAGGATTGTCTCTATACATACCTACGCTGCCGGAGCGACACGACTGGAGTTGTCCAGTAGATGCGTATAGTAGATCGGTGAGTATCTATTGGATGGTCTTCGCTAATTTCTTTAACCTTGATTTTCTACCGTGTGCATTTTGTCCCAGTCATCCATTTACTTATGCATACTGTAATTTATTGTTATGACATTTATAATTTCTTCCAACATTTCCAATTATTAGTATTCGAAAACTGTATTTCGTTGCAAAAGTTCCCTTGATATTAGTTGAGTGTACGTTTTTGATAGTAGCTTGGTAAACTTATTGTAATTTTATATGACTGTGTGTATACGTACCTACGCTTCCGGAACGACACGACATTAGTGGTCTTCTCATTCCTTACGGCAGATCGTAGCGGCGCTACTAGATGGTCATCTTTAATTTCTTTGATTCTGATATCGTACCGCATGCATTTTTCCCAGTTTTACATTTGTCTATGCACACTGTAATTTGCAGTTGCGATATTTTCCATTCCTTTTATAATTTTCAATTTTTAGTGTAAATGATGCTATTTTTTAGTAAAAGTGACTCTAGAATTAGTTGAGTGCACGCTCATCACGTTAGAGTGTAAACTGATTGTTATTTCATATGATTGCCTGTATGCGCACCTACAATTCCGGAGTGACACGCCTGGAGTGGTCTTGCAGTTGCGTTTGGAAGATCAGGGCGACAATTATGTACCACCTTCGATAATTCCTTCAACCTTGAGGTTGTACCGAATGCATTTTTTCCTAGTCATACATTTATATATACATTTTGTAATTTTGTCTTACGATAGTTCTGATTTCTTTTTAAATTTTGAATTTCTTGTTTCAGAAGCTGCATATTCTAGTAAATGTGTGTATTGAATTAGTTGAACTTACGTTTATGACAATAGTTTGTGAACCTTGAATTTAATATTATATGATTGCCCGTACGCGTATCTACGCTATCGGAGCGACACGAGTGGGATAGTCTTGCAGTTGCGTCTGAAAGTTCGGAGCGACATTACTGTATAGCCTACATTAAATTCATTAACCTTGATATTGTCCCGCATTCATTTTTTTCCAGTCTTCCATTCATTTATACGTATGGTTATTTACTACAGTGATAGTTCCGATTGTTTTCAGAATATTCAATCCTTATTATGAAAAATTGGACTTCTATGTAAAAGTGTTTTTGTATGTACTTGATTATACGTTTGTTATACGACATATTATATTATACGACATTATTCCGTTAAACTTGCTGTTATTTTATATGATTGTCTGCATACATACCTGTTCTTCCGGAGAGTCACGCCTGGAGCGGGCAAGTAGTTGTGTACGGCAGATCGGAACGACACTGCTGTATGGTGGTCGTAAATTTCTTTAACCTTCATGCTGTACAGTATGCACTTGTTCCCTGGCATACATTTATATATGCATACTGTGATCTATTGCTATGAGATATTCGATTTTCTTCAGATTTACTAATTTTATTGTCTAAATATGTATTTCTTAAAGAAAAGTGCCTTTGGAATCAGTTGAGTGTACATCTACAAGAAAACTTTGTTTAATTCCATCGTATATTATGTGATTGTCTCCGTATGTACCTTCGCTTCCGGCGCGACACGACTGAAGTTTCCGAGCAGTTGCATTCGGTACATCGGAGCGACACTAATGGATAATCTTTGCCAATTTTAATAACCTTAATATTGTGCCGGAAGCATTCTCTGTCGGATTTCTCTTTATTTCTACATACTGTAATTTGCAGTTACGATATTTTCGATTATTTCATAGTTACCAGTTTTTAATATAGATATACACATTCTTTAGGAACAGTGACTTTGGCATTAGTGGAGTGTACGTTTATAGCAATTTGTTCAACTTATTCTTATTTTATACAAATGTCTGTAATTCGTTCCTACGTATCCCGAGCGTCACGACTGGAGTGGTCCTGTAGTTGCCCATGGTAGGTCGGAGAGGCACTATGGATGGTCATCGCTAATTTCTGTAATCTTCATTTTGTACTGTATGCATTTCATCGCAGTCTACGACTATTTTATGCATATTGTAATGGACAGTATCGATACTTTCGATTTTTCTTACAATTTCCAGTTTTTAATTTCATAAAGCGTATTTCGTAGTAAAAATGTCTTTAAAAATAGCTCAGAGTACGTTTATAACTATATTTTGTAGACACGTTGTTTTTTTAACTGATTGTCTGTATATGTAACTACGCTTCCGGTGCGACACGACTAGCGTGGCCTTGTAGTTGCGCACCGTACATCGGAACAATATTACTCTACGGTCATTGATAATTTCTTTCACCTTAATGTGGTACCGCAATAATTTTTTCCCAGTTTTCTATTTATTACTCTATTCTGTAATTTTCTAGTATGATATTTTCGATTTTTCGTTTTTTTTTGGAAAATTATCAATTCCAAATTTTAAAAATTGTATTTCCTTGTAATGTCATTTGCATTATATGAGTTTATGTTCATGGCAATATTTTGTACAACATATTGTTATTATATATCATTGTCTGCATTTGTACTTAATCTTTCGGGGCGATACGTCTGTAGTGGTCTTGTAGTTGCGTATGGCAGTTCGGACCGACAATTCGGTATGATCTTCGGTAATTTTGCTAACCATGATTTTGTACCCTATGCATTTCTCCTAGTCTTCCATTTATGTATACAGACTGCAATTTACGGTTATGATATTTTCAGTATCTGTCATAATATCTAATTTTAAATTTCAAAAATTGTGTTTCCAAACAAAAATTTCCTTCGAATTAGTTGAGTGCACGTTTACGACATTATATTGTTCAATTTTCTGCTGTGCTATTTGATTGTCTGTATACGTACCTGCCCTGACGGAGCGACACGACTGACGTCGGCTTATAGGTGCGTACTGCAGATCAAAGCGGCACCACTGGATGGACTTCGTTAATTTCTTTAACCTTGATTTTGAGCCGCATGCATTTCACCCCATGTCTTCCATTTATTTATACATACGCTAATATAGTGCTATATTTTCGATTATCATTCAAAATTTTCATTTTTTAATTTATAAACCTGTACTTCTTCGTAACGGTTTCCATAGAGTTGGTTGAATTTACGTTTATGACAATACTCTGTTAAGCTTGTTATTCTTTTCTATAATTGTCTGAATACGTACCATCGCTTCCGGAGCGACACAAGAGGTGTGTTCTTCTAGAAGCTTTCGGTACATCGGGGCGGCACTACTGTATGATCTTCGTTAATTTCCCTAACTTTCATATTGTACCGTATGTGATATTCCGCAGTTTTCTATTTTTATACATACTGTAATTAACTATTAGGATACTTTCAATTTTCGTCAAAATAGCTAATTTATAATATAAAAATTCTATTTCAGAGCAAATGTGTCTTTTTGATTAGTTGTGCTTACGTTTATGACAGTATTTTGATTAGCTTGTTGTTGTTTTATGTGATTGTTCGTATACGAACCTACATCTGCGGGCCGTCACGACTGGCATGATGTTGTTGTTGCGTTCCGACCATCGGAGCGACGCTAATGTCTGATCTTCGGTAATTTCTTTAAACTTGACTTTATGCTGTAGTCATTTTTTCCCAGTTTTACTGTAATATACGGATATGATATTTTCGATTTTCTTCGAAATTTTCAATTCATATATTAAAATACTGTATTCCATAGTTAAAGTGTCTCTGAAATTTGTTGAGTGTACGTTTATGACAGTATTCTGTTAATTTCCTTATTGTTTTATATGATTGCCTGTGTGCGCACTCACGCTTTCGGATCGACACGGCTGGATTAGCCTTGTAGTTGCGAACGGCAGATAGGAGCGGCATGCTGGATGGTCTTCGTTAATTTCTTTGATCTTGATCATGTACCGAATTCATTTTTTCCTAGGCTTCCATTTATTTATGCATATTGTAATAAACTGTTATGATATTTTAGATTTTGTCCAAGATTATCAGTTTTAGTTTAAAAAAATCTTATTTCTTAGAGAAAGTGTTGTTGGAAATAGTTGAGTGTACGATTATGACAATATTTTGTTAAGTTCGATGTTATTTTATATGATTGTCTGTATATGTACCTGCGCTGCAGGAGCGACTCGATCCTCGAGGTCTTGCAGTTACATCGGGTAGATTGGATCGACCATACTGAATGCTTTTCGTTAATTTCTTTAACCTTGGTATTGAACCGTATACATTTTTCTTCTAGTTTTTCATTTATTTATACGTACTGTAATTTACTTTTCTGATATTTTCGATTTGGTTCAAAACTGATAGTTCTTAATATTAAAATTTGTATGTCTCAGTAAAAGTTTCAGTTGAATGCGTTGAGTTCACTTTTATGACATAATTTTGTTAATCGTATTGTTATTTTATATGACGTTCTATATACGTACCTACGGTTCCGGAGCGACACGGGTGGTGTGGACATGCAGTTTGTTTCGGGAGCACAGAGCGATGCTTCTGTATGATGGCCGTTAATTTCGTTATCCATGATATTTCATCGTATGCATTGTTTCGCAGTTTTCCAATTATTTATGCATAGTGTAATTTACTGTTATGATATTTGGGATTTTTTTCAAAATTTGCAATTTCTACTATGAAATGTTGTATTCCTCAGTAAAAGTGTCTTTGGATTTAGTTGAATGTACGCTAATGATATTATTTTGTTAAACACATTCTTAATTTGTATGATTGGCTGTATACGTACCTGCGTTGCAGAAGCGACTCGATCCTCGAGGTCTTGTAGTTGCGTCGGATCGACCATACTGGGTGCTTTTCGATAATTTCTTTAACCTTGGTATTGAACCGTATGCATTTTTACCCTGTCTCCCATATATTTATACATACTTAATTAAATGTTTCGATAATTCGTTTTTTTTTCAAAATTTAAGATCTATAATTCCAAAAATGTTCCATATATTAAGAATGCCATTGGAATTAGTTGATCGTACGTTTATGACTTTACTTTGTTTAACTTGTTATTTTATATATCTCCCTGTATACGTTCCTACGCTGCCAGAGCAACATGACTGTCGAGGTGTTCTAGTTGCGTACGGGGGACCGGAGCGACACTACTGGATGATCTTCGTTAATTTCATTAACCTTGATATAGATCCGAACGCATTTTTTCCCAGTATCCATTTATTTATACATACTCTAATGCGTTGATACGATATATTACATTTCTTTCAGAATTATGAATTTTTAGACTCAATGATTGTATTTCCTACTAAATGTGCCTTGGAATAATTTGCGTGCACGTTTATGACAATATTCTGTTAAATCCTTTGTTATTTTGTAAGGTTAATTGTATACGTACTTACGCTTGAGTGGTCGTATTGTTGCATTCGGTAGATTCGAGCGACACTACTTGATGGTCTTCGTTAATATCTTTAGCCCTGATTTTCTACAGTATGTATTTTTTCACAGTCTTTCATTTATTTATACATACATATTATACATTTATACATACAATTTTCTGTTATCCCACTTCCGATTTTTTTCAACATTGCCAGTTATTAATTCCCAAAACTGTATTGCTTATGAAAAGTGCCTTTGGAACTAGATGAGTGTACGTTGATGACATTATTTTGTTGAACGTATTGTTATTGTACATTACTGTCTGCAGGCATACCCACGCCTCCGTATCGACACGGCTGGAGCGATCCATAGTTGCGCAAGGTATATCGGAGCGGCACAACTGGATGGACCTTGTTTATTTTTTATCCATGATTTTGTGTGTTATGCATTTTTTCCTTCTTCCCCATATATTTATATATACTCTACTTTGCTCTTACGATATTTCCGATTTCTTCCAATGCTTTCAATTTTAAGTTTAAAAAAATGTATTTCACAGTAAATGTGCCATTGGAAATAGTTGAATGTCCCGTTGCGGCAATATCTTGTTAAAATTATTGTTATGTTATATAACTATCTGTATACATACCAACGCTGCCGGAGCGACACGAATGGCGATGTCTTGTCGTTGCGTACGGCAGAACGGGGGAACACTACTGGATGTCCTTCCTTAATTCCTTTAACCTTCACTATGTGCCGTACACATTTTTCCCAACACTTGCTATTTACTTGCTATTTACTTCTATATACTGTAATTTATTGCTGTGACGTCTTCGATTTTCTTCTCAATTTTTATTTACTAATTTCTAAAATTGTTTCTTCTTTATTAAGAGCGTCTTTGGAATTAATTGAGTGTACGTTTATAAGCATACCTTGTAAAATTTGCAGTTACATTATATGTTTTCCTGCACACGTACCTACGCTGCCTAAGCGACACGACTGTCGAGGTACGGCAGAATGGTGCAAAACTACTGGATGGTCTTAGTTAATTTTGTTGACCACGGCATTGTACCGTATACATGTTTTGCGAGCCTTCCATTTATTTATACGTACTGTAATATACTGTTATGATATTTTCGATTTTCTTCGAAATATCAATTTCCAGTTTAAACGATTGTATTTCTGAGTAAAAGTTCCTTTGGAATTAGTTGAGAGTACGTTTGTTACAATATTTTTTTTCATTCAATGTTATTTTCATGAATGTCTGTATACGTACGTACGCTGTTGGAGCGATACGACTCGTGAGGTTTTGTATTTGCTTACGACAGAACGGAGTGGCACTACTGAATGGTCTTCCTTAATTTCGTTAACGTCGATTTTGCAACGAATGCATTTCTTACATGTTATCCATTTATTCATTCATACTATAATTTACTATTATGACATTTTCTATTTTCATCTATAGTTTCAATTTTTAGTGTATATAGTTGTATCTCTTAGTTAATGTGCCTTTGGGAACAGTTGTGTGTACGTTTATAATATTGTGAGGTAAATCTTAATGTTATTTTATATGATTGTCCGCAAACGTATATACGCTAGCGAAGACATTGCTGGTCAGGTCTTTTAGTTGCGTACAGTAAATCGAAATTGCATTAATGGATGGTCATCGTTAATTTCGCTAACGTTATTGTGGTTCCTTATGCATTCTTTCGCAGTAACTTACTCATATGATATTTTCGATTTTCTTCGAAATTTTCAATTCATAGTTTAAACGACATTGTGTTTTTTAGATGAAGAGTCTTTGGAATTTGTCGAGTGTACGCAAGTGACGTTAATTTGTTAAATTCATTGTTATTTTACATGATTGTCAGTATACGTTCGAACGCTTCCGGAGCGGCACGACTGGAGTGGTCCTGTAATTGCGCTCGGCAGATCGGAACGGAAATTTGTTCGGGCTTCGTTAACTTCTTCAACCCTGATTTCGTACCGTATGCATTTTTTTTCTAGTGTTCCATGCATTTATAATTACGGTTTTTTAATCTTATTATATTTTCCATTTTCATCGAAAATTTTAATTTAAATTTAAAAGAATATATTTCATTGTAAAAGTGTCCGTGGTATGGCTTGTGTGTATGTTTATGATATTATTCTGTTAGACTTATTTTTATTTCACGTTTCTGTATTTTGTATTATTGCCTGCAAGCGAACCTACGGCGTAGGACGGGCAGTACTTGCGAGGCCATGGAGATGCGTAGGACAATACGGAGCAGCGCTACTGGATTGTATTTGTTCATTTCATTAATCACAATATTTAACCGTACGCATTCTTTCGCTTTTTTCTATTTATTTCTACAGGATGTAGATTATTGTTGTGATATATTTCATGCTTTCCAAAACTCTCAATTTTTATTATAAAAAATTGTATTTCCTACTAAAAGTTTCTTGTGAATTATGTCAGTTGAGATTTATGACAATATCATGTTATATTCATTGTTATTTTATGTGACTGTCTGTAGAAGTACTTCCGCTCCCGCGTCTACACGACTGACGATGATTTGTTGTTGCCCACGGCAGTTCGGAGTTGCACTACTGGATGGTCATCGTTAATTTCGTTAACCATGATTCTTTATCGTATCCATTCCTTGCTAGTCTCCCATTTATTTGTACATACTGTATTGCACTGTTATGATGTTTTCGATTTTCATCAAAATTTTCAATCCTTTTTTTAAAACATTGTACTCTTCACGAGAAGTGACATTTTAATTAGTTGAGTGTACGTTTATGACATTATTTTGTTAAATTTATTGATATTTGCATGATTGTCTGCATGCGTACGTACGTTTCCGTAACGACACGACTGGAGTTGTCTTGTTGTTGCGTATGGTATATCGGAGCGGCACTACTGGATGGTCTTTTTTAATTTCTATGACCTTAATACAGTACCGTATCCATTTTTCACATCCTTCCATTTATATATACATTCAGTAATTTAATATGTCATATTTACGATTTATTTTTAAATTTTATATTTTTAGTACAAATAATTGTATTTCATAGTAAATGTTTCTTTGGAATTAGTGAACTGTGCGATTATGACGTTATTTTCTTAATATTACTGTTATTTAACACGATTTTCTATATACGTACCTACCGTTTCTGAGCCAGAAGGCTGAATTGGCCTTGTGGTTGCGTTCGGTAGATCGTACCCACAGTGTTCTATGGTCTTTGTTAGTATTTCTATCCATAATATTGTAGCGCATTAATTCTTTCATAGAAATACTTTAAATTCCGTACACTGTAATTTAATGATACGGCACGTACGACTGTCATCAAAAGTTTTTATTTTTAGTTGAAAAAATTGTATTTCGTAGTAAGTGTGTCGTTGGAATTATTTGTGCGCACGCTAATGACAATATTATGTTAAATTATTTGTTATTTTATATGATTGCCTCTATTTGTACGTGCGCTGCCGGAGCAACACGACTGGAGTGGTCCATCAGTTGCGTATGGTCGAACGGATTAACATTATCGACATTTTCGTTAATTTCATTAACTTTGATATTGTACTGTATGCATTCTTTCACACATTTCTACTTGCTTCTACATACTGTAATTTACTGTTATGGTATTTCGATTATTTTCAAAATATCCTATTTATAGTATAAGAAATTGTATTTCTTAGGAAAAGTGTCGTTGGAAATAGTTGAGTGTACCTCTATGACAATATTTTGTTAAATTCTTGGTTATGCTATAGGATTATCTCTATACGTACCTACGCTTTCGAAGCGACACAGCAGCAGTGCTCATGTAGTAGCGTTCGTTGGATCGGTGCGACACTGCTGTGTGCTCTCTCATTATTTCACTGAACATAATATTGTACCGTATGCATTCTTGCGCAGTTTTCTATTTATTTCTGCACACTAAACTTTGATATGATGATATTATCTATTTTTCCGAAATTTTCAATTTATATTGAAAAAAAGTTTAACCTTCTTGTAATAGTGTCTTTATAATTCGTCGACTGTACGTTCAGGACATTATTTTGTAAAACTTAGTGATGCTTTATATGATATTCTCTATATGTGCTTACGTTGCCGGAGGGACACGGCTGGACTGGACATGTCGGCGCGTACGGCAAATCGGAGCGGCATACTGGATGGTCTTCCTTAATTTCGCTAACCATGGTTTTACTCAGTATGCATTTCTTCCCCATTTTTCCATTCATTTATACATTACGTTATTGACTGTTATGATACTTTCGATTCTTTTTCATAATTTTCAATTTTTAGATTAAAGAACTGTTTTTCGTAGTAGAAGTGCCTTTGTAATTAGTTGAGTGGACGATTATTTCAATATCTTGATATACTTATATTTATATTATATGATTGTCTATATACGTACCTACGCTTCCGGGGCGACAATGCCATAGTGGTCTAGCAGTTGCGATTGGTGCATCGGACCGTCGCTACTGTATTATCTTCGTTAATTTCTCTAACCTTGATATTCTACCGTATGAATTTTTCCCATTCGTTCATTTATTTATGCATTTTGTAATTTACAGTTTTGATAGCTTCGATTCCTTCGAAATTTTCAATGTCTATTTAAAAAAATTGGATTTCAAAAGTAAAAGCGTCCCTGCAATTAGATGATTCTACGTTTGTGACCATACATTGTAAAAAATATTGCCATTTTATTCGATTGCCTGTAAACGAATCTACGTTGCCGGTGTAACGCGACTGGCGATGTCATAAATATCCGTACTGCGAATCGAAGCGGCCCTACCTTATGATCATCGTAAATTTCTATAACCTTGATATTGTACCGTATGCCTCCTTTCGCACTTTTCTAGTGATTCATACATACTGTAATTTTCTGTCTTACTACTTAAGACTTTCTTCAACATTCCCAATTATGAATTGCGAACAATGTATTTATTATGAAAAGCATCAATGGAATTAGTTAAGTGCACGTTTATGATAATATTATGTTAAACTTATTGTTATTTGATACGATGGTCTGTATACGTACCTATGCGTCCGGTGCGTCACGGATGGAGTGGTCTTGCCGTGCATTCGGCAGAGCGGAGCTACAATACTCTATGGACATTGTTAATTACTATAACCTTAATATTGTACCGTAAGAATTCATAAGCAGTTTTCTATTTATTTCTACATGTGCTAATTTACTGTTATGGTATTGTGACCCCAGCAAAACTACAGCCGACGCATCACTGGAACCATCGCCCAGACAGCAACCGTAGCAAAATCAGCCAAAACCAGACGACACGTGGCTAGAAACCGCTTACTCAACCAGAATATTATAGTATAAAAACCGAGCAACAACAAATAAAACAGTATATTATACCTCACACGGCACGTTTCTGCATTCGTATACCTGTACTGAAAATGTACGTTAAATATTTAAAACTATTCAACATCGGTATTACCCTTATTTCACGAAATGAGTATTAATATAAGAAACGTAGTTTCTTTTAGAAATGGGGCACTTCCACCAAGGTTGAAGACCGCCCATTTATCTTTTATTTCAATACTTGCCACGTATTTCCCCGTGACAACATTGGTTTATATTTCATTTCATTACTTGCCACGTATTTCCCCGTGACAACATTGGTTTATATTTCATTTCAATAATTGCCACGTATTTCCCCGTGACACTGTACTGGCAATAAACACCTTAATTCACGGTATGGAAAATAACGTACAGATTCACACCATTGTAGAACGTTAAATATTGGCATGTAGTCCAACTATTTACCGAATGCCTTACCTTCCGAGATCCTATCCCGCTCCTTCGAGAGTGTATCTTCGTGTTCAGGGAAACAAATTAGTACACACATTCGATTCAGGCTCCTGTATATCAGATATGAGATAGAAGATCGAGGGGCATACCGTTTGAGAACGTTGCCACATTCTTTGTCGGCCCATAGGCAAAGTCACTAGCTTCTGCTTTCCTGTCATTACTAGTGTCAAGCCTGGTATTCCAGCAGTAAATCCGCTGCACATTAATGGCAGTAAAAACGTTAATTCACGATATGAGTATTAAGGTAGAGAGTAAAACTGTTTGAAAACGTTACGCATTGGTACAAGGTCATATTCCATAACGTATTCCCTACTTTCGGAGAACATGACCTGCTGTATCGTGGGTATAACATCGTGTTCAGAGCTACAAATTAGTACACATTTTAGCAGACGGACAGCTTAACCAGAAGATCGACTGTCAATCCGTTCGAGAACGTTACCACCTACATTGAGGATTGAACGGCTATGGCAATAGCTACACCTATCATGTGATTCCGAATGTCAAACCAGGTATTTCGAAAGTTAATCCGATGGACAGTATTGGGAATAGACACCATAGTTCACGGTTTGGATATTAAAATAGAGCGCCACACCCTTTCAGAAGGTTACCCATTGTTATAAAGTCAGACGTCATACTGAAGGCGCTACCTGCCGCCAATACCACCCGCTTCACCGAGAATATAACTTCGTGTTCAGAGAAAGAATGTAGTATTCAATTCAGTGGCGGACACCTTAACTTCTTGCATAAATTATAAGATCGAGGGCCAAACCGCTCGGCAACGTTACCACGTTCTCTGAGAGTCGAACGGCTAAGTTAATAGCTTCACATATCCTAGGATTCCGAGAGGCATACCATTCCCATTAAGGGTGTAAATTCGCTGAACGATATTGGAAATAGGCACCCTAATTGTAGGCATAATATTATAGTAGGGAGGCTAGCCACCGGAGAACATTTCCAACTGTTATAAAGTTATAATCTTTACCGAGTATCTCACCTTCCGTGAACCTAACACGCTGTAACGGGAGTATAACTTTTTGCTCAGAGAAGCAAACACGTATAAATTTTAGTGACGAGCCCCTTAGTTTCACGTATAAATTAGAAGATCTAGCGTCGAACCTGTCGAGGACGTTACCACCATATATGGGTACCGAAATGCTACGTTAGTAGCTTCGCACATGCTGTGATTCCGAGAGACAAGCCATGTATGCCGTGAGTAAATCCACTGAACAGTTTCGGTGATAGACGCCTTAATTCACGGATTCAATCTTAGCACGTTGACGCCGGCGCGGATATGCGGGGTCTGTTTCGTGCGGCGCGCTTCAACTAACGGTCCGTTCCATGGGGTGGCGCCGCACGGCACCAAATTATACTGTTCAATGCTTGCGCCTTAATCCCCACTAGCACGTTAACTTCCACTTCGACTCCTCGATGTTTCGATGATTTATTTGCACTCTTCGTCGTTTCGAAGACTCCTTTTGACCGTTTTAAAGAAAGTTTTTTATTTTCTCCACAATTTTCCATGGTGCGCTTTGAAAACACGTGGAGTTGGCCGAACAGAGGAAATCTTCCCGTATTGGAGTTTTGGGTCCACGGGTGTCCCCTTGATCTTCGCATAGTACATCTTGAGGGAGGATATGTCCTCTCACGCGGGGGAGTGGTGGAGCGATCCCTCTCCTACAAGGTGAGGCGCCCATACTTCAGGCACGTAATATATACAAATTACATGTCATCCAAGCGCCGCGACCGGAGCACTTTCCGCTTGTGTGGCCTTTCGATATTTATGACCCCGCGCTGGGGAACGTCCTAGAGTGTAGAGCACGTGGCCCTCCCCCTGGCCCATTGTCAGCCATGTTCTCCGTGCCAGAGCCCAAGTTCGGTCACGTAGGGGTTTCGGACTCCGAGAAGATTAGAATAGAAGTAATAGAACACTTTCAAACGCAATAATTCTTTAGAAATACTGCGACTGATTGTCGCACACGACGAAAATAGTTCTAGGACGTAGTGTAAGTTTTATGCGTAAATTATGTTGAGTGCGAGCGGCAATTTCGTCGAATCCCCGACTACCGATATCCAGGCGCCCTGGCAAATTGTAACATGCAAAGGGTCTCTGGGGATCCGCACTAGAGTTTTGTCTCTAGGATCACCAAAGAAAGATATATTGCCGGGCTTAGTGGCCGTGCACCATTGTGCGATTTTCCAGAAATATTCCCTTTGCTTAGCCGATCGCGGGCCTAGGGGTGAGCTGCTAGAGGTATGCGAACTTTGACCAGCCTCTGGGCATTCGGCGGCCCAATTAGACGTTTAGGACCGCCCACACGTAATAATGGAAATCAGTGATTTCTGAGGGAACGAATACTACCACCGGCACTTCTTATATAATGAGTGACCTAGTAAGTGGGGGTGATCATTGAGAGTTCAGACAGCGACACGTGGTTTACGGAGAGTTTAGAGTTGACGGCAAGTGAAGAAGACTTTAGTTGGTATACGATGTGAGCATTGTGGGTTGTGCGAAGTTTTTATGAGGCGCGTGGTCAGTACAGTTCTGAAAGGTTCCCGAGTACACATTTCTTGCAGTACGTATAAAGGTAGTATGAAGTTTCCTTCCTTCTAGAAAGGCGGTTATCATTCTTCATTTTTCATTTTTGCCCACCTAAATATTAGATAAAATGGATGTGGAATTCAGTAATTCGTCTGCTGAATCTGTATCTGGAATCATGCGAAATGGACGACGAAATAGATCAATTTCATCATCATCATCATCGTACACGGCACGCGATAGGAGTACGACGGAAGATGAAGTTTCGGAGTCTGGTGTAGGGGATCAAGATGATGATGCGGAACGGCGGAAAATAGCTGTAAAATTTGACTCAGAGGAAGAGTATTCAGAAGAAGAAGATCTACTGATCAAGGAGACGGACTGCGACGATCGAGTTGCATTATATAAATTATTCTTCACGGACGAAATATTGGAGATCATCGTAGAAGAGACGAATAGGTGTGCTGCTCAGTGCATAGCGAATGCAGCATATGGCAGTAGATAACATCAACAAGCATGGAACCCCATTACGAAAAGTGAATTGAATACCTTTATTGGTATCGTGCTTGATATGCGTGTAGTGCAGGTTCCCGAAATTCGACTATATTGGTCCAAAAAGGCGATGTATGCGAATGCGCGTATAATGAAAGCAATGAAACGCGATCGATTCTTAGCTATATTGGAGTTCTTGCACTTTTCTGGTAATGCTACGGCTAAAACCGAGGATCGGTTACACAAAATCCGAAATGTGCTGCATAAAATTCTTCGTGCATTCCAAGATGCAGTAAAACCCGGTAAAAGTATAGTAAGTGACGAAATTATGGTTCCGTGGACAGGGCGCCTTAATTTTCTTCAATATATACCAGGTAAGCGGCACAAGTACGGAATAAAACTGTACAAATTCTGTCTTCCGGACGGATGTGCATATTTATTCCGGATGAATTGAAACGTGAATTCTAAAAGCACATTCTCATGATGTAGTCATGCCATTGATACGAGATCTATTATTCAAGGGCCGGATTTTATATACCGACAGTTTTTATACATGTATTCCTTTAGTCTAAGATCTTCTCACCAAAGCAACATATATTTGCAATACATTCAAAATGAATAGAAAGTTTCTACCGCCACATGCAAAGCAGAAACAGAAACGGGGCAACATTATATACCTTCGAAAATCAGAGCGGCGTGAAATTTTTAAAGTGGACCAACAAAAGTCCCATCTATATGTAAACCACTTCGAGATCTCACAATTGCGCCATTATTCGTGGCAAAGATGATAAATTAAAACCAGGCACCGCTTTTCCAACAATACTGCGAAGGAGAGAGTTGATATATCAGATGAAATGTGTTCCTGTTATAGATGTTAACGGAAAACGGTAGAATGGTATAGAAAAGTTATTATGGAGCTAATTTGCGGGACCTCTTTAGTAAATGCATGGTAAATCCACAAACAGTGGGGAACCAAGCGTTACTAAATCAATAATGTAGAGAGAAAATTATTGACTATCCATTGACGAGTGTTGAGAATCCCTCTAGTGCAGAGCTAGTAGGATGTAGTCGGAAAAAACATTTTTTAAGTTCACACCGAGGGCCCGCTGGGAAGATGAGGAAAAGATGTAACGATTGTTGCAAACGCTTAAAAAACTTAAAGGGTACATAGTTCGCCATAAACAAAACAAAAAAAGTAATGACCTTTTGTGGCAGTTGTCCGGATACGCGGCACCTTGTTTAGAATGTTTTAAAAAATTACATCGGTAACATAAGTCGTTGTTTGTACATTACGTATTTTGTGTCAAATGTTTGATTATAAGGTAGATATGTTAATGTATAATGTTAAATTAATAAAATAACATTTTGTACTGCGCATTTATAGATAATCATACGTGGCCCATCGGTGATGCATGCCCCGCCGCGGAACAATCTAGTATGGGCCACCGGCTGTTCATGCCGCCGCAGGGAACAGACAAGGATGGGCCACCGATGAGTCGGGCGGGAGTCATCGTGTTAAATTACAGTATCTATAAATATATGAACGACTGGGATGAAACGCATACGGTATAATATCAAGGCTTGGAAGATTAACGAAGATCGTCCAGTCGTGCCACACTGAGCTGCCGTACGCAACTACAAGACCTCGCCAGTCATATCGCTCCGGCAACGTATGTACGTGTACAAGCACGTATATAGAATAACATCATGCATAAATAAATATTGTCAAATACGTAATTTCATCTAATTCCATATCCACTTTTCCTAAGAAACACGGTTTCTGAAATTAAAGACTGCAAGTTATGGAACAAATGGGAAATGTCATAAAAGTAAATTGCAGAACGTAGAAGTAAATGGAAACCGGCCAAACAATGCTTACTGTACATTGGTGAGGTTAAAGAAATAAACAAAGACCATACGCTGTTGTCGCTTCCGATTTAATTTCGCAAATACAAGGCATCCATAGTCGCGGCGCACCGGCAGCGTAGGTACGTATACAATCAATCGTACAAAATGACAAAAAAATTTATCACAGTATTGTCTTAAACGTACAATCAACTAATTGGAGAGACACACTTTCTAATAAATTCAAACTTTGAAATTCAGAAAAATATCGAAAATATCATAACTGTAAATTACAGTATGCATAAGTAAATACAAAGCTGCCAACGAATGCATAAAATACAATATCAAGTATAAAGAAATTAACGTATACTGTACAGTAGTGTGTCTCCGATCTACGATACGTAGCTACAAACCCACTCCAGTGGTGTCACTCTAGGCAGCGTAGGTGCGTATACAAATGTAAATTAAAAATAAGGTTAACAAAATAATGTCATACACGTGCGCTCATCTAATTCTGGAGACACTTTGACTAGGAAATACAATTTTTGACATAAAAAATTGGAAATTATTATGAAAACCGAAAACATTCTAAGAGTAACTTGCAGTGTGCCGAAATGAATGGATGACTGCGGTAAAATGCATGCAGTACAATATCAAGGTTAGAGAATATAACGATGATCAATAACTAGTGTCGCACCGATCTACCGAGCGCAGCAACAATCAACTCCAACCGTGTACCTCCGGAAGCGTAGGTATATACGCAGACAATCGCATAAAATAACAGTAAGATTAGCAGAATAACGTACAAAACGTACAATCAAATAATACCAAAGACACTTTTACGACGGAATACGAATTCTTATACCGAAAATTGAAATTCGGATAAAAACTGAAAATATCATAACAGTAAATTACAGTATGCGTAAATAAATGGTTGACCAGGAAAAAACGCATACAGTACAATATCAATGTTAAAGAAATTATCATCTAAATCATATATATCACAATATATCGTATAAAATAACAATGAATTTAACATAATATTGTCATAAACGTCCGCTCAACTAATTTCAAAGGCACTTTCATTAGTATGTAAAATTTATTATGCTAAAAATTGAAAATTTATAAAAATAGACGAAAATATCAAAACAGCTAGTTACAGTATGTAGACATCAGTAGAAATTTCCGACAGAAAACAATCCGCACAATATCCAGGTTATACAAATTAACAAGCACCATACAGCAGTGTCGCTTCAATCTAGCGAACGCAACTACAAGGCCACTCCAGTAGTGTCGTTCCGGAAGCGTAGGTTCGTATACAGATGGTCATATGGAATAACAATGTGTTTAACAAAATATTGTCATAAAAATACACTCATCTAATTCCCACGGCACATTTCCTGAAAAATACAATTTTTTATATTAAAAATTGAAAATTAAGAAAGAAAACCGATCGCACCATAACAGTAATTTACGGTATGCGTAAATAAATTAAAAACTGTGAAAGAATGCACACGGTAGAAATGCGAGGTTAACGAAAGTAACGTAGACCATTCAGTAGTCCCACTTCGAAATGCAGTACGCAACTACAAGACCACTCCAGCCGTATCGCTCCGGAAGCGTAGGTACGAATGCACACAATCATACAACATTACAAAAAGCATGACAAAATATTGACATAAACGTAAACTCAACTAATTCAAACGATACATTTAATAACGAAGTTAATTTTTTAAATAAGAGATTGTAAATTTTGAAAAAAAATCGAAAATATCATGCCAGTAACTTGCAGTATGGAAAGATAAATAGAGAACTAAGACAGAATGCAAACGGTGCAATATTACAGTTACAGAAATCGACGAAGACCATGCAGTAGTGCCACTCCGACCTACCGAAAGCTGCAACAAGACTACTAAATCCATGTCGTTCCGGAAGTGTAGGTACGGAAACGGACAATCATATGTAATGACAACGAGCTTACCAAAATATTGTCATCAAAGTAATCTCAACTAATTCAAACTGCACTTTTACTAAGAAATAGAATTTTATAGACTAAATACTCATAATTTTGATTCAAATCGTATATATCAAAGCAATACAGCACAGTATATAAAAATGTGCAGAAAACAGGGGGAAAACATACGGCTGATAGTCATGGTTAAAAAAATTATCGAAGACCGTACATTAGTGAAGCACTGATATACCGTAAGCAACTATTGTAACACTCCAGTGGTATCAATCCGGCAGCGTAGGCTCGTATAGAGACAATCATATGAAGTGACAAAGAATTAAAGAAATTTTACAAAAAACGTGCACTCAACTAATCTCAAAGACACTTTTACTGAGAAATAGAGTTTTTAAAACGAGAAATAGGAAATTGTGAAAGAACAAAAATATCATGACTGTAAATTACCGTATACGTAGGTAAATGGAGAACCGCAAAAGAATGCATACGGTACAATATCATGGTAAAAGTAATTAGCGAAGACCATCCATCTAGTAGTGCCGCTCCGCTCTGCCATTCGCAAATGCAAGGCCTCGACAGTGGTGTCGCTCCATCAGCGTAGGTACATATATAGAACTTTATATAAAATAACAATAAACTTTACAAGTATTGTCTTCAACGTACGCTCAACTAATTCAAAACCCATGTTCACTATGGAATACAATTCTTCTATCAAAAAATTGAAAAATTAGGAAGAAATCGAAAATATCATAAGAGTAAGTTACAGTACGTATTAACTAATGGAAAGCTGCGGAACAATGCGCACGGTAGATAATCAAGGTTAAAGAAATTAACGAAGACCATGCAGTATACTACTCCGGCCTGCAGGACCCAACTACAAGACCACTCTAGCCGTGTCGCACCGCTGTCGTAGGTACGCATACAGGCAATCATATATAATAACAACAAGCTTCTCGCAGTATTGTCTCAAACGTTCACTCAGCTTCATCCGAAGACACTTTTACTTAGAAGACCAATTTGTTAAAATTAGCATTGAAAATTTCGTATGAAATGGAAAATATCATAACAGTAAATCACAGTTTGTATAGACAAATTGAAAATAGGGGAAAACATGCATACGGCACAATCTGAAGGTTGAAAAAATTAGCGTGCATCATACAGTAGTGCCGCTCCGATCTACCGAACGCAACTGCAAGACCACTCCAGCCGTGTCGCTCCGACAGCGCAGGTGCGTATACAGACAATGTAAACTAACAAGGCATTTAACGAAATATTGTTATCAACGTATACTCAACAATTTTCAAAGGCACTTTTACTATGATATACAACCTTTTCACTAAGAATTGAAAATTTTGAAAAAAATCGAAAATATCTTAACAGTGAATTACAGTATGCACATATAAATGGACGACTGGGAACAAATGCATACGGAACAATATTTAGGTTAGGGAAATTATAGAATTAATTAAAATTATTAAAATAAAAATTATTATTATTAATAACTATAATTATTCAAATTAAAATTGTTAATTAAATTGCATAAAATTAAATTAAAGAAGACAGTAGTGCTTCACCGATATGCCATATTCCACTACACGTCCACTTTAGGCGTGTCGCCATGGATGCGTAGGTTTGTATTCAAACAGTCATATAATACAACAACGAATTAAACACAATTTGGAATGAAGGCAGACTTACCTAATTCGTAAGACACTTTTACTTTGAAGTATAATTTTTTAAATTCAGAACTGGAAATTATGAAAATTTGAAAATATAGAAAGAAAACGAAAATATCATAATAATAAGTAAAAGAATGAATAAATATATTGAAGACTTGGAAAAAATACACACGGCACTATATGAAAGCTAAAGAAATTAACATAGACCACCCAGCAGTGTCGTTTCGATCTACCTATCGCAACTACAAGACCAATAAAACCATGTCGCTCCGCAAGCGTAGGTACGGATATATGGCAATGATACAAAATAACAAAAAACGTGACAAAATATTGTCATAAACGTAAAATCAACTAATTCAAACAACACTTTTACCATGAAATAAAATTTTTATTAAAAAAAAATTAAAAATTTTGAGAAGAATTGAAAATATCATACCATTGAATTACTATATGTATAAATAAATGGGAAAAATGCATGCGGTACAATATAAAGGATAATGAAATTAACGAGGACCGTATAGTAATGCCACTCCTGCCTGCCGTACGCTATTACAAATCCCGCCAGTGGTGTGGCTCAAACAGCGAAGATACGCACACTGACAATCATACAAAATAACAATTAGCTTAACAAAATAACGCCATAAACATGCACGCAACTAATTCCAAACACACTTTTACTATGAAACACAATCTTTTAAACTACAAATTGACAGTAATGAAAAAAATGTAATATATCTGGACAGTAAATTACAACATATTCAAATAAATGGAAAACTGGGAAAAATGCATACCTTACAAAATCAAGATTAAAAGTAATATCGAAAACCATCCAGCAGTGTCGCTCCGTTCTGCAGTACGTAAATACAAGACCACGCCAGTCGTCTCGCTACAGTAGCTCAGGTGTGTATACAGAGAGTCATGTAAAATAACTACAAGCATATGAAAATATTGTCATAAACGTACACTCATCAAATTGCAAACTCCCCTTTACTAAGTAATACAATTTTTTCAAATAAAAACTGGAAATTTTGAAAGAAATGGAAAATACCTTACCAGTATATTACAGTTTGTATTAATGAATTGAAAACAGGGGAACACTGCATACGGTGCCTAATCAAGGTCAAAGAAATTAGCGAAGGTCATACAGTAGTGGTGCCCGATCTACCGTACTTAACTGCATGCTCACTCCAGTCAGGTGGCTCCGGTCGCGTAGCTCGAGTACAGACAGTCCTATAATACAACAACAAATTCAGCAAACTGTAGTCACAATCGTACACTCAACAAATTCCAAAGACACATTTACTAAGAAATACAATTTCTCTTACGGAACATTGAATATTCTGAAACTAGTCCAAAACATAACTCTTAATTATAGTATGTATATATGCTAGGGGCAAAATCAAGGTTAGCGTATTAACGAAGAACATCCAGTAGTGCCGCACCGTTATGCCATATGCCACTGCAGGTCCACCATAGGCGTGTCGCTCTGGAAGCGTAGGGTTCTAGTCTGACTATCATATAATACTTCAAAAAATTAAACAAAATATTGGCGTAAAGGCAGACTTATCTACGTCAAGAGACAATTTTACTATGAAGTATAATTTTTTAAATTAGGAACTGGAAATTATGAATGAAATCTCAAATATTATAGCAGTAAAATACGGTATGTAGAAACAAAGAGGGAACTGTGTAAGAATGCATATGACACATCATTACTGTTATAGAAATAAACAAAGACCATACAGCAGTGCTGCTCCGATGTAATGATCGCTACTCCAACTCCACTCCAGACGTGTCGATACGGAAGCGAAGGTACGTGTACCGACAACCAAATAATACAACAACAAATTCAACTATATATTGTCATAAACGAACACTCAACTAATTCGAAGGACAAATTTACTAGTAAATACAATTTTTGAAATAAAAAATTGGGAATCATGAGAAAAATTGAAAATATCATGGTAATAAATCGGTACAATATCAAGGATAAAGCAGTTAACGAAAACCATCAAGTAGTGTCACTCCGATCTACCGGACGCAAGTGCAAGACGTCGAGGGTCGAATCTCTTCTGCAGCGTAGGTACGTATACAGACAATCATATAGAGTAAGAATAATTTTAACCAAATTGTGTCGTAAACGTACATTCATCTAATTCCAAATACACTTCTATTAGGAAATATAAATTTTTAATCTAAAAATTGAATATTATGAAGAAAATCGAAAATACCATAACAGTAAATAACAGAATGTATAAACTAACGAAAAGCTGCAAAAGAATGCATACTGTACAATATCAAGGTTAGAGAAATTATAGAAGATCATGTAGTAGTGTCGCTCCGTTCTAGCGAAAGCAGCTACAAGATAACTCCTGCCATGTGGTTCCATAAGTATAGGTACCTATACTGATAATCGTATAAAATATCAATAAGTTTAATGAGATAATGTCACAACCGTACAGTCAACTAATTGTAAAGGCACTTTTACTAAGAAATGCAATCTCTAGAAATAAGAATTGAAAATTTTGAAAGAAATCGAAAATATCATAACAGTAAATTACATAATTTATAAATAAACGGCAGACTGTGAAAAAATGCATGTGGTTCAAAATCAAGGATAATCAAATTAACGAAGGACATCCAGTAGTGTCGCTCCAATCTGTCGTACACAACAAGATAACACCAATTGTGTCCCTCCGGCAGCGGACGTACGTATGCAGAAAATCATATCAAATAACATAGAATTTAACGTGATATTGTCATAAACCTAAACATCAAGACAAACGTAATATTGTCATAAACGTAAACACAACTAACTCAAAAGACACTATTATTAAGGAATACAATTCTCACAATCAAAAATTGCCAATTATGAAAAAAAAATCGATGATACCATGACGGTTAATTGCAGTATGTAAAAATAAATAGGAAACTGCGAATGAATGCATACTGTACAACATTATGGTTAATGATATTTACGACGACGATACACCACAGTCGCTCCGATCTACCGAACGCACTTTCAAGACTACTCAAGTCGTGTCGCGACGGAAGCGAAGATATGTATACAGACAATTATTTAATACAGCAGTATGTTAAACAAAATAATGCCCTAAGCAATCACTAAACTAATTAAGAAATTAAAGAAATTAACGAAGACCACTAAGCAGTCGCCGCACCGATCAGTCGTCCGCAACTACAAGGGCTCTCCAGCCGTGTCAACCTGGGCGTGTAGGTACGTATACAACCAATCATATAAAATAAGAAAGAATTTAATGTAATATTGCCAGAAATACCATTATTTATCGAAGATACAGTTTTTTGAAATAGAAATTGTAAATTTCGAAAAAAATCGAAAATATCATAACAGTAGATTACAGTGCTTATAAAAAAATGGAACACTGAGAAAGAATGCAGGCGGTACAAAATCAAGGTTAAAGAAATTAGCAAAGATCATACAGTAGTCTCCCTCCATTCGACCATACGCAACTACAAGAGCACAACAGCCGGATCGCTCTGGAGGAATAGGTACATACACTGACAATAGTATAAAATAACATTAAGATCAACAAGACAGTGTCGTTGCCGTACACTCAATTAATTTCGCGACATGTCTTGTAAAAAATACATTCTTTCAAATTAAAGATTGGAATGTTTTAAGAAAATCGAAGATATCATAACAGTAGATTACAGTATGGTGAGATAAATTGAAAATTGCGAAAGAATGCATACGGTAAAATATCATGGTTAAAGGATTTTACGAAAATCAGACAATATTGTCCCTCCGATCTACCGAACGCAAGAGCAAGACCACTCCAGTCGTGTCTCCCTGGCAGTGGGGGTATGTGTGCAAACAATCGTGTAAAATAAAAATAAGTTCAACAAAGAATCATCATATACTTAAGCACTCAACTAATTCCAAGCACTCGTTTGCTACGAAATCAAATTTTTTACAATAAAGATCGAATATTTTGAGAAAAAAAATCGAACATATCATGACAGCATATTGCAGTATATATAAATGATTGGAAAACTGGGAAGAAATGCATACGGCACAAGATCAAACTCAAAGGAATTAACGTGGACCATCCAATGTACCCCTCCAATCTGCCGTATGCAACGACATGGCGACGCCAGTCGTGTCTCTCCGAAAGCGTAGGTACGCATACAGGCAATCATATAAAATAGTAGATAGTTTAACAAAATAGTGTCATGTGCGTACACTCATTTAATTCCAAACACACTTCATCTGAGGAATACAATTATTTAACCTAAAGATTAAAAATCATGAAAAAAGTCGTAAACACCCTAATAGTAATACTCAGTATTTATAAATAAATAGAAAACTGCGAATGGATGCATACAGCACAGTCTTATGGTTAAAGAAATTAACGAGGACCATTCAGTAGAGCTACTTCGATCTGCAGTACGCAGCTGCAAGCCCACGCAGGTCGTATCGCTCGCGAAGCGTAGGTACGTACACAGACAATCACAAAAGTCAATAACGAGTTTAACAGAGTATTGTCTTCAGTAAAAACACAACCAATTCAAAGGAAGCCGTTACTTAGGCATAGAGGTATATAAATTAAAAATTGAAAATTTTGAATGAAATCGGAAATATAACGCTAAATTAGAATATGTTTGAATAAATATGAAACATGGGGAGAAATGCATACAGGTCAAAATCAAGATTGAAGGAATAAATGAAGATCATCCAGTTGTACAGCACCGACATTCCGTGCGCAAAAGCATGACATAGCCAGTCGCGTTGCACCCGCAGGGTAGGTAATTGTATAGAGAATCATATAAAATAATAATATGTTTAACAAAATTTTGTCATTAGCGTAAACTCAACTGATTCCAAAGGCACATCCCATAAGGAATGCAATTTTTTAAACTAGAAATTTGAAATCTTGAAGAAATCGGAAATATCATAACAGTAAATTGGAGTATGCATAAGTGAATGGAAAATTGGGCGAAAATTCCTGCGGTTCAAAGTCATGGTTAAACCGACTGACGATAAACATACTGTAGTGTCGCTCCGATCGGCCGTACGAAGCAGTAGGACGACTACAGCCGTGTCGGAACGGAAGCGTAGGTACATATACGGCCAATCGTATAAAATAACAGTAAGTTAACGAAATATTGTCATACACGTACATACGAATAATTGTAAAGACACTTTTACTAAGTAATACAGTGTTTTGTCATGAAAATTGACAATATCACAACATTAAATTACAGCATGTAGACGCAAATGGAAAACTGCGAAATAATGCATACGGTACAACATCGGGGTTATAGAAATGAACAAGGACCATATGTCAGTGTAGCTCCGATTAGCGGACGCAACTACAGGACGACTCCTGTCGTGTCGCTCCTGCAGCGTATGCACGTGTACAGGCAATCATATAAAATAAAAATATGTTGATCAAAATATCATCACATACGATCGCTCCATTAATTACAAAGGAACTTTTACTACGAAATAATATTTCTGAAGTTACAAATTGGAAACTTTGATGAAAATCGAACATATCATCACAGTAAATTGCAGTATGTAGAAACAAATGGCAAACTACGAAGGAATGCATACGGTACAAAATCAGGATTGAAGATATTATAGAAGACCAATCAGTAGTGCCGCTCCGCTCTGGCGTACGCAACTATCAGACCTCGCCGGTCGTGTCGCTCCGGCAGTGGGGGTATGTGTACAAACAATCGTATAAGATAAAAATAAGTTTAACAAAGAATCATCATATATTTAAACACTCAACTAATTCCAATCACTCATTTGCTAAGAAATCAAATTCCTTAAAATAAAGATCGAATATTTTGAAAAAAATAATCGAACATATCATAACCGTCAATTACAGAATGTAAATGCAAGTCGATAACTGGGAAGGATGCATACTGTACAAAATCAAGGTTAAAGAAATTACGGAAGGCCTTCCGGTATGCCTCTCCGTTCTGCCGTACGCAAATGCAAGACCTTGCCAATCGTGTCGCTCCGCAACCGTAGGCACGTATACAGTCTATCATATAGAATACCAATGAATTTAATATGATATTGTCGTAAACGTACAAACAAATAATTCCAGTGACACTTTTACAAGGAAATACAATTTTTGAGTCTAAAAATAGAAAATTTTGAAAAAAATCAGAATCATCATGAAAGTAAATAACAGCATTTGTAGATAAATTGAAAATTAGAAAGAATGCATATGGTAAAATATTATGGTTATAGAAATTAACGAGGGGCATATAGTATGACCGTCCTATCGGCCGTACGCAGCTACACGACCACTTCAATCGTGTCTATACGGAAGCGTAGGTACGTATACAGGGCAAGCATATAAGATATTAACAAGCTTAACAATGTACTGTCATAAGCGGAAACTCAACCAATTCAGAAGGAAACGATACTGAGAAGTACAGCTTTTTAAATTAAAAATTGAAAATTTTGAAAGAATATCGAAAATATAACAGTAAATTGGAGTAAGTATAAATAAATAGACAAAATGGGGTGAAACGGTTGCGGGTTAAAATGAAGGTTAAAGAAATTAAGGTATATTACCCAGTTGTACTTCTCCAATCTTCCGTCTTCAACTAAAACATCAATCCATTTGTGCAGATCCGCAGCGCCAATAGCCATGCGATGACGCACAGGGTTACATCACAACGATCTACCATACTTAACAGCAAGTTCACATCCAATAGTGTGGTTCCATTAGCGTAAGCACGTGTACAGACAATCATATAGTACAACATTAAATTCAACTTAATATTGATACAAACGTACGCTCAACTAATTCCAAATGCACTTTTACTAAGAAATGCAATTTCTAAAATATATAGTTTGCATGTTGCGAAGAAAACGGAAAGTATCATAACAGTATATTACATTATTTGTAAATAAATTGAAAGCTGAGAAAGAATGCATGCGGTACAGTATTCAATGAAATGAAATGAAGTCAAACTACATACTGCATAAGGTCATGGTTCAAGAAATTGGCGAAGAGCATCCAATAGGGTAGTTCGGACACACGGAACGCAACTACACGACCGCGCCAGCTGTGTCGCTCCGGAAGCGTCGGTACATATACAGAGAATCATGTAAAATAATATTGAATTTAACAAAATATTGTCACGAACGTACACTCAACTAATCCCAAAGAGACTATAACAAAGAAATGCTACCTTTTAAACTAAAAACTGAAAATTTTGAAAAAAAGTCGAAGATATCATAGCAGTAAATTACAGAATGTATAAATAAATGGGAGACTGGGGAAAAAGTATGCCGTCCAATATAATGTATACACAAATTAACGAAGATCATACAGCAGTGTCGCTCCGATATTTCGTGCGCACAACAGGTCCACGGCACTCGTGTCGCTCCGGCAGCGTAGGCACGTATCGAGACAGTAATATAAAATAACAATGTATTACAAAAATTTGTCATAAACGTACACTCAACTAATTCCAAAGACACTGTTACTCAGAAATTCAGACTTTAAACGAAAAATTGATAATATTGAAAAATATTACGAAATTACTGTAACAGTAAATTACAGTATGTATAGATAAGTGTACACTGGGAAGAAATGCATACGCTACAATATCAAGGTTAGCGATGTTAACGAAGATCAT
Organism: Lasioglossum baleicum; assembly: GCF_051020765.1. NCBI lineage: Eukaryota > Metazoa > Arthropoda > Insecta > Hymenoptera > Halictidae > Lasioglossum > Lasioglossum baleicum. The sequence goes on from NW_027469340.1 coordinate 48,666, forward strand.
ACAGTAATGTGGCACCGATCTGCCGTGCGCAACTACAAGACCTCGCCAGTCGTGTCGCTTAAACAGTGTCGGTACGTATACAGACAGTCATGTAATGTAACAATATTCTCATCAAAATATTGTCATAAATGTAAACTCAATTCGTTCCAAAGACACTTTTACCATGAAATACAATTTTCTAAACTTAAAATTCAAAATTAGAAAAAGTATCGAAAATACCAAAACGATAAGTTACAGTATGTAGAAATAAATTGAATGCTGCGAAAGAAGGCATGCGGTACAATATTATGGTGTGGGATGTTATCGAAGGCCATACCGTATGCCGCTCCGATCGGTCGTACGCAAGTTCAAGTCCACTCCAGCCGTGTCGCTCAGGAAGCTTAGGTGCGCATACCGGCAATCATATAAAATGAGGATAAGTTTGAGAAGGTAACGTCACGTGCGTGCACTCAACTAACTCCAAAGACACTTTAACTACGAAAAGCTATTCCTAAAAATAATGATTAATAGCTTTGAAAACAATCTACAATATCATACACCAATTTACAGAGTGTCTAAATAAATATAAAACTGGAAGAAGTGCATACGGTACAGAATCAAGGTTAAAGAAATTGACGAAGATCATACATTGTTATCACTCTGATTTATCGAACGCAACTTCAAGACCACTCCAGGGGTGTCTTTCGTGAAGCTTAGTTACGTATACATATAATCGCATGAAATAAAAGTAAGTTTAACAAAATAATGTCATAAACGAAAACTCAACGAAATCAACTGACACTATTAATGGGAAACACATTTTTTAAAACTAATAACCGGAAATTTTGAGAGAAATCGAAAATATCATATCCATAAGCTACAGTATGTATAAATAAGTGGAAAACAGGGGAAAAATCCATACGGTACTATATTATGACTAACGAAACTAACGAAGTCGACCCAGTACTGCCGCTCCGATCTGTCGAAGGCTGCTACGAGATATCGCCAGTCCTGTCGCTCAAACAGCCTAGGTATGGATACAGACAATCATATAAAATAACAAAAAGCTTACCAAAATATCGTCAGAAACGTACACTGAGCAATATCCATAGATGTTTTTCCTAATAAATACAAATTTCGGCAATAAAAATTGTAAATTATGACAAAAATCAAAATTATCATCACATAAAGTTACAAAACGTAGATATGAATGGAATACTGGGAAACAATGCAAACGGTACAAAGTGAAGATTAAACAAGTTAACGAAGTCCATCCAGTAGCGCCGATTCGGTTTGGAGTTGCGCTACTTAATGAGCTCGCCAGTCGTGTCGCTGCGACTGCATATGTTCGGATACAGACAATCATATATAATAACAATGACCATAACAAAATATAGTTATATACTTACACTTAACTAATTCCAAAGACAGCATTACGATGGAATACTATTTTTTAAGCTATGTATTGATAATTTTGGAAAGAATCGAAAATATCATTGCAGTAAATTGCAGTATGTCTAAATAAATAGAAAATTGCGAACATATGCATAAGTGACTAAATCATGGTTAAGGAACTTAGCGGTGAGTATGCAGAAGTAGCGCATCGACCTGCCGTATATAACTACAGGACCCCGATAGTCGTGTTGCTCCTGCTGGAATTGTACGTATACAGAGGATCATATAAAAAAAATAAGAATTTAAAAAGGTAATGTCATAAATCTGCACTGATCTTTTTCCATAGACACTTTTACTATGAAATATAATTTTTTAAAATAAAAATTGAATATTTCGATGAAAATCGAAAATATCATAACAGTAAATCAGAATACTTGTAAGTAAATAGAAAACTGCGAAAAAATGCGTACGGCACAAAACCAAGGTCATAGAAATTAACAAGGACCATCCAGTTGTGTCTCTCCGAAATGGTGTACGCGACTACCAGACGTGACCACTCGTGTAGCTCTGGCAGCTAAGGAACGTATAGAGACAATCATATATAATAACAATAAGTTCAACAAAATATTCTCATAAACGTGCACTCATCTAATTATAAATACACTTTTACAGAAAGAAATACAATTCTTTAACATACAAATTGAAAATGTAGAAGAAAATTGAAAATATCATAACAGCAAATTACAATTTATATAAATAAATGGAAAACCGCGAAAGAATGTATTCGGTACAATAGAATGGTTAAAGAGATCAACCAAGACCATCCAGCAGTGCCGCTTCGAGCTACCGAACGCAACTAAATGACATCGCCAGTCGTGTCGTTCCGGCAGCGAACTTAAGAATACAGAACATATAACATAGCAGTAAGTATAACAAAATACTGTCATAAACGTACACTGAACTAATTCGACGGCACTATTCCTAAGAAATACAAGTTCTAAAAGTAAAAATTGGAAATTTTGAAAAAAAATCGAAAATATCATAACCGTAAATTGCAGTATGCATAAACTAAATGGAAGATTGGGTGAAAATGCATTTGGTACAAAATCAGGGTTAAAGAAATGAACGAAGACCATCCAGTGTGCCGCTCCGATCTGCCTTACGCTGCTTCAAGACCTCGCCAGACTTGTCGTTCCGACAGCGTAGGTACGTATACAGACAATCATATAAATTGGGAAAGAATTTTACAAAATACTGTAATAAACGTACACTCAACCAATTTCAAAGACGATTTTACTATGAAACACATTTCTTTTAACGAGAAATTGAAAATATCGAAGAAAATCGAAGATACCGTAACAGAAAGTCACAGTATATATAAATAAATGGAAGGCTGGATAAAATGCATGCGGTACAATATCTAGATTAGAGAAATTAACGAAGATCATACAGTAGTGCCTCTCGGATCTGCCGTACGATGCAACAAGACCTCGCCAGTCGTGACCCACCGAGAGCGCAGGTACTGATACAGTCAGTTATATAAAATAACAATAAGTTTAACATGATAATTTCCTTATCGTGCTCTCTACTAACTCCAAAGGCACATTTACGATGAAGTACAATCTTTTGAACTAAAAATTGAATATTATGAAAAAATTGGATAATATCATAACAGTCAATTACAGTATGTATAAATAAATGGAATGCTAGAAGAAAAAGCATACGGTCCAAATAAGGGTTGAAGACATAATCGAAGACCATCCATTAGTGCCGCTTTATTATGGCGTACACAAATATAAGACCACGCCGGGCCTGTCGCTCCGACAACATAGGGTCGTACAAAGGCAATCGTATAAAATACCACTAAGATTAACACAATACTGTCGTGAACGTACAATCAACTAATTCCAACGGCTCTTCAACTAGGAAACAATTTGTTAGAGTAAAATTTGAGAATTATGAAAAAAATCGGACATATCTTACGAGTAAATTACAGTAAGCCTAAACAAATGGACGTCTGGGAAAAATGCGTACAGTACAATATCATGGTTAATGAAATTAACAATGGTCATACAGTTACGTCGATCCGATCGATCATACGCAACTGCAAGACCACTAGGGTCGTATCGCTCCGGCAGTATTGGAACGTGTACATTCGATCATATAATACAAAAACAAACTGAACAAAATATTGCCATAAACGTACAATCGACGAATTCGAAAGGCACTTTTACTATGGAGTCGAATTTCCTAAATTAAGAATTGTTAGTACTGAAAAACGTCGAATATTTGCGGACAGTAAAATGCAGTTTTTATCAATTAATAGAAAAGAGGGGGGGATCCATACACAACATAATGAAGGTTCAATATATTAACTGAGACCAACCTATAGTCCTGCTCCTATGAGCCATAAGTAAATGCAGTACCATTCTAGTCGTGTCGCTCCGGCAGTGTAGGTACCTATATACACAATCATATAAAATTACAGTGAATTTAACAAGATATTGCCATAAACGTAATGTCTGCTACTACCAATGTAACTTTACCTAAAAAATACAATTTTTGAAGCAGAAAAATACAGATTGCGAGAAAAATCGAGAATATCAAAACAGTAAATGAGAGTATGTAGAAATAAATAGAAAACTGCGAAAGAATGCATACGATATGCATGCAATATCAAAGTTAAAGAAATTAACGAAGATCATACAGTATTGTCCGTGACTTCTGCCAAACGCAACAACATGATCACTCCAACCGTATCTCTCTGGAAGCGAAGTTACATATACAGACAATCGTATAAAATAACAGTAATTTTAACAAAATAATTTCATGAACGTTCACGCAAATAGTTCCAATGTCAACTTCACTGAGAAATACAATTTTCTAAACTAAAAATTGAAAATTAGAAGAAATACCGAAAATAACAAAACCGTAAGTTACACTATGTGGAAATATATCGAAAACTGAGAAAGAAGGCGTACGGTGCAATATTATAGGGAAGGATGTTACCGATGGCCATACAGTATGCCGCTCCGATCTGCCGCACGCAAGTACAAGTCCACTCCAGCCGTGACGCTCCGGAAGCTTAGGTGCGCCTACCATCAATCATATAATATAGCAATAAGTTTCACAAGGTATCGTCACGAGAATACACTCATCTAATTCCAAAGGCACTTTTACTAAGAAAAGATATTTTTCTAGATAATGATTGTAGGTTTTGAAAAATCGAAGATGGCATAGCGGTAAATTACAGTATGTAGAAATATATGGAAAAATTGCGAAAAGATGGATATGGTTCAAAATCATGGTTAAAGAAAATATCGAGACCATCCAGTAGCGACACTCCGATCTACAATAAGCAACTTCAAGACCATTCCAGTCGTGTCTCTTCGGAAGCGTAGATGCGTATACAGACAATCATATACAATAACTATAACATTATCAAAATAATTTCATAATCGTACACTGAAGTAATTCCAAAGACATTATTGCTATGAAATACAGTTTTTTAAATTAATAGTTAAAAACATTGAACAACAAATCGAAAATATCATAACAGAAAACTGCATTATGGAGAAGCAAAGGAAAAATTGCGAAAGCATGCATACGGTACAATATCATGGTTAAAGAAATTAAAGAGGTCAGACAGTACAGTCGCCCCAATCTACTGAAAGCAACAACAACACCACTCCAGTCGTCTCCCTCTCGAAGCTTAGGTACGTATTGAGACAATAATATAAAATGGCGAAGAATTTAATGAAATACTGCCAAAAACTTATACTCAACTAATTCCAAAGACACTATTCCTAAAAAATAATATTTTAGAAATTTTGAATTGAACGATATGATGAAAATCGGAAATATTATAGTAGTAAATAACAGTATGCAGAACAATATAGAAAACTGCGTACAAATGCATACGGTACAATAGGAGGTTAAAGATTTCTTCAAAGACCATGCAGCAGTGTGGCTCCGAACTACGGAACGCAAATGTGGAACCACACCAGTCGTGTCGCTCCGGAAGCGTATGTACGTATAAGGATAATTATATAAAATGACAAAGAACAAACCAGAATATTATCATAAACGTACACTCAACTAATTCGAAGCATATTTGCACTAATAATTGAAATATTTAAAATTAAGGATAGAAAATGTAGAAAAGAATTGGATATTTCACAACAATAAAGTACCATATGCAGTACCAATCAGAGAAGTGTACATAATGCAGACGTTACAATACCATGATTAAAGACATTAACGAAGACCAGCCAGTATTGTCGCTCCGGTCTGCCGAACGCAACAATAAAACCATCTTAGCACTGCCGCTCCGCAAGCGTAGGTACGCATACGGGGCATAATAGAGAATAACAATAAGTTTAAGTAAAGTGTGTCATATGCGATGTGTGTCATGTGATATCAACTGATTCTAAGGACACTTCTATTAACAAATACAATTTTTTAAAACTATAAACTGAAAATTTTAATGGAAATCGAAATCATCGTAACAGAAAATTACAGTACACCTTTAGAAATTGAGAACTGGGAAGAAAGCACACGTTACAAAATCAAGTATAGATGAAATTATCGAAAGCAATCCAGTGGTGCCGTTTCGTTCTGTAGTACGCACACACAAGACCATGTCAGTCTTGTCGCTCTGACATCGTAGGTACGTAGACAGATAATCAAATAAGATAACAAGTGTTACAAAATAACGTCATAAACGTGCACTAAAACAATTCCAAAGACACTTTTAAGATGGTACACAATCTATTACTAAAAAATTGATTATTATGTAAAAAATATAAAATATCATGACAGCAAATTACAGTATGTGTAAATAAATGAAGAGTTGCAAATGCATGCGTACGGTACAACATTGTGGTTAAGGAAATTAACGAAGACCATCCAATATGCCGTTCCGATCTGCCGTACGCAAGAACAAAACATCGCTAGTTGTGTAACTGCGGGAGCGGTAGTGCTCATACAGACAATCATAAAAAATATCAAAGAGTTTTACCTGATATTGGCATAAACCTAAACTCACCCAATTCAAATGTAATTTTTATTATGAAATACAATTTTTTAAATTGAATATTGAAAATGTTGGAAAACATGGAGAATATCATAACGATAAACTACATGAAGTAGAGATAAACAGGAAATAGCGAAAGATCGCGTGCGGTACAACATTATGGTTAAAGAAATTAATGAAGACCATCCGGTATGCCGCTCCGTTCTGCCGTACGCATCTAAAAGACATTGACAGTCGTGTCGCTCGGTAGCGTAGGTACACATACAGGCAATATATAGAATATCAATATTTCTAACAAATCATTGGCTTGAACGTACACTCAGCTAATTTTAATGACACTTTTGATACGAAATACAATTTTTGAAATTAAGAATTGGAAAATTTGAAGAAAAACGAGAATGCCATATCAGTTAATTGCAGTATGCAGAAATAAATGGAAGACGCGTATACTTTACATACGGTAAAAAATCATTCTATTAGAAATTAACGAAGACCATCCAGTAGTGCGACTTGGATCTGCAGTACGAACCTACAAAACCTCGCCAGTCGTGTCTCTCCGCCAGCGTACGTACGTAAACAGCCAAACATATAAAATAAGAATAGGTTTAAGTTAATATTGTCATAAATGTACACTCCATTAATTCCAATGCCATTTTACCAAAATGTACAATTTTTTAAAATAAAAACTGAAAACGTTGTTAAAAATCGAAAATATCAATAAAGAGAATTACAATATGTAGAAAAGAGTAGAAATTTACGCATGAATGCTCACGGTACAAGATTTAGGTTAAAGAAATTAACAGAGACCATGCAGCAGTGTCGATCAGATATACCTTAAGCAACTGCAAGTCCACTCCTGTCGTGTCGCTTTGGAGGCGTTTGCACGTAAAGAGAAAATCCTATAAAATAACAGCAAGCATACAAAGATATTGCCATAATCATATTCTTAACTAATTCAGAATGCACTTTTCCTAAAAAATAAAATTTTCGTAATTCAAAACATGAAAATTTTGCGGAGAATCTAAAATACCACAACTGAAAACTACAGTATATAGAAATAAATGGAAAACTGTGAGAGAATGCTTACGGTACGATTTTTCGGTTAATGAAATTAATAACAGTTGTGGCGCTTGGTTCTACCGAGCGCTACTGCAAGACCACTCCATTCGTGTCGCTCCAAGAGCGTAGGTATGTATACAGACAATCAAACAATACAACAACAAATACAACAAAATATTGTTAGAAACGTACATATATATAACTCCAGAGACAATGTTCCTATAAAATACAAATTTTGTAAATTCAAATTTGAGAATTTTGAAAAAATTGAAAATATCATATTAGTAAATTTCAGTACATATAAATAAAGGGAAAACTATTAGGAAATGCGCACAAAATCAAGGTTAAAGACATTAACGAAGACCATACAGTAGTGTCGCTCCGATCTGCTGTACGCAGCTAGAAGTCCTAGACAGACGTGATTGCTCGGCAGGGCAGGTAAATATATAGACTCGCATATAAAATAACAATTATTTTAATGACATAATGTCATAAACGTACACTCAACTAATTCCAATGACACCATACCAGAGAGATACAACTTTTCAAAATAAAAATTGAAAATTTTGAAAAAATATTGATAATATCAAATCAGAAAGTTACAGTAGGTAGAGATAAATAGAAATCTGCGAAGCAATGCAAATGGTACAATATCAAGGCAATTAGAAAAATTATACAATATGCCGCTCCGATCTGCAGTACGCAATTACAGAACTATATGTGGAGTAAAACACCTTGTTCAGAGGGAAGATCTAGTATATAGTTTAGCCTCTAGCGCCATAATTTCAAGCATGAATTAGAAGATCGAGGGTCAAACAGTTCGGGAACGTTGCCTACTTCTGTGAGTGGCGATCTGCTAAGTCAATAGCTTCATCTATGCAGTCATTCGGAGAGTCGAACCTGGTGTTGCTGGAGTAAACACACAGAACATTATTGGCAACTGACACCTTATGACACTGCTTGAATATTAACGTAGACCGTCAAACCATTGTAGATCGTTACCTGCTGGTATAGAGTCAACCACTTTACCGATTTCCTTACCTTCGGTGAAGCTATCCTGCCGATTCGTGAGTATAACCTCATGTTGAGAGAACGAATTTATTATACATTCCAGTGTCGCGCACCTTAATTTCATGTATGATTTGGAAGATCGGGCGTCAAACCACATGAGAACGTAGCCACCGTCTTTGAGTTTGGCACAGCTACGTCAATACTTTCAACTATCCTGTAATACCGAATTAATGTAGGAAGTCATGTCGTCAGAGAACATTACAAATAGTTATAGATACACTCTATTTGCAGACTGCGTTTCCATCCGAGAACGTATCCCGCTGTATCGAGAGTATGACATCGTGATAAGAGAAACAAATTAGTATACATTTGCGTGACGGGAAGCTTTATGCCATGTTAGAATTAGAGGATCGAGTGCTAAAGCGTTCGAGCACGATACCACCCTCTTTGAGGGTCGAACGGCCACGCCAATAGCTTCATCCGTCCTGAGATTCGGAGAGTCAAACCAGGTATTCCGGGAGTAAGTCCGCTGAAGAGTTTTGGCAATCGTCTTCCTCATTCACGGCTTGAATATTAAAATAGAGCGTCAAACCGTTTGAGAACTTTACCAATTACCATGAAGTCAATCGTTTTACCAAAGACATTACCTTCCGCACACGTCACCCGCTTCATCTAGAGCAGAACATCGTGATCGGGTGGCGAATTAGTGTACATTTTAGGAAAGTAAGGTCTTCGGTAAAACGTTTTACTATATACCAATTGGAAACGTACTCGAACGGATTGTCTCCCTACATTAATATTCATACCGTGAAGTGAGGCGTCTATTGCCAATACTGTTCATCGAATTTACTCACTGAATAACTTGTATGGTTCGTGGAATGACAGGATACGTGAAGATATAGCCAGAGCTATGCGACTCGCAAGAAAGGTGTAAACGATGTTGACAGGTTTTACTCTCGATCACCTTATTCATACCTGAAATTAAGGTGCATGTCACTAGAACGTATACTAATTTCCTTCACTGCACACGAACTTATACTCTCGAGACAACGGGATATGTTCCCCGAAGGTTAGGTCTGCGGTAAAATGTTTGACAGTATACCAATATGTAACGTTCTACAACGGAGTGACGCACTATTTTAATATCTCATTCCGCGGATTAAGATATCTATTGCCAATACTGAACAGCGCATTTAATCCCAAAATAACTCGTTTGACTTTCGGTACCACACGATGTATGAAGCTATTGACGTAGCCATTCAAATCTCAAAGAATATAGTACCTTCTTCGAATGGTTTGACGCTTGATCTCCTTAATCATAATGAAGTTATGGTCCCCGTCACTAAAATGTTTACTAAATTGTTCCTCTGGGCACGAAGTTATACTCTCAGCACGGCGGGGTATTTTCTCAGAAGGTAGGGCTGTCGGCAAAGTTTCTGATTCTATACCAATAGGTAACGCTCTTAAACGGTTTGTTGCTCTACTGTAATATTCAAACCGAGAATTATGGTGTCTATTGCCAAACCGCTTCAGCGGACTTCCTCCGAGAATACCTGGTTTCGCTCTCCGACTCCCAGGATAGGTGAAGCTATTGACTTAGCCGTTCGTGGCTGACAGATGGTGGTAATGATCTCGAACGCATTGGTCCTCGATATTGATGTTTACACACAAACATGTGTTGCTTGTCCGTTAAGATATCTACTAATTTTTTTCCGTACACATGAAGCAGGACACTCGCTAAAGCGGGTTAGGTTCTCGGAAGGTATGGTTTTCGGTAAAAGGTAAGACTTCATTCGCACTGGTGACGTTCTCACGCAGTGTGTCGCTCTATTCTAATATTGACTCCGCGAATTGAGGTATCTATTGCCAATAATGTGCAGCGCATTTACTCCAGGAATACCTGGTTTGACTCTCCGAGTCACTGGATAGGTGAAGTTACTGACTTAGCTGTTCAATTCCCAAAGATGGTGGGAACGTTCTCGAACTGTTTGATTCCCGATTATTTTATTCATTCATGGAAATAAGGTGTCCGCCTGCTAAAATGTCTATTAATTCGTATCCGCGGGCACTAAGCACGATACTCGATACAGCGTGTTCGGTTCTAGGAAGGCAAGGTATTTGGTAAATAGTATGACTTTATAAAAATTGGTTATGATCTCCAATGGTTTGACTCTATACATCATTATGCTTACCGACAATTAAAGTGTCTTTTCGAATTCTGTCCAGCGGATTAACTTCTGGAATTCCAGGCTTGACTCTCGGTATCACATGATAGGTGATACTTAAGACTTAGTCGTTCTAGTCCCAAGGAAGTTGGTAGTGATCTCGATCGGTTTGACATTCGTTTTTCCTATTTGCACATGAAATGAAGAGTGCTGACACTATGATATATACTAATATGCTTTGTTGGACGCGAAATTTTACTCTGGATATATCGGGATATGTTCTCGCAAGGAAAGGCCTTCTGTAAAAAGGTTGAATGTGTAGCAATATGTAGCGATCTACAATGGTTTGAAACTGTTCCTTCATATTGATAACGTTGTATAGCGTGTCTAATTCCAATGCTGCATTGCGGGTTTAGTCGCGGAATACCTTGTTTGCCACTCGGAATCACAGGATAGGTGAAGCTATTGGCGTAGATGTGCGACAATCAAAGAAGCTGGTTCATTCTCGAAAGGTTTGATACTAGATCTTCTAACTCGTACAGGAAATTATGGTGTCCGTCTTTAAAATGTACACTAATTTGTTCCTATGAATACCATATTGTACTCTCGGTACAGCGCAATATGCTTTCGGAGGGAAAGGTCTTGAGTATAGCGTTTGACATTATCGGAATTCGTAACATTCTCAAACGGCTTGACTCTCTACCTTAATATACATACTGTGAATTATTGCGTCGATGCCAGAACTGTTCAGCTTATTACTCCCGCAATACCTGGTGTGACTATCAGTATCGCAGGATCGGTGAAGCTATTGACATAGCTGTGTGTCTCTCAAGTAAGGTGGTAACATTCTCGAACCGATTGACCCTGGATCTTCTAATTCATACATGAAATGAAAGTGCTCGTTACGAAAATGTATACTAGTTCGCCTCTCGGAATGCGCTGTTATTCCCAGGATACAGCGATTCTGTGTTTAGGAGGGTGAGGTCTTCGGTAAAACATTTCACCTTATAGCAATTGGTAACGTTCTACAACGGATTCACGGAGTGCATTAAGATTCAAACTGTGAATTAAAGTGTCTGTTGCCAACACGGTTCAGCCGATTTGCTGCCGGAATAACTAGATTGACTCTCGGAATCACACGATTGGTGAAGCTATAGACATCGCCGTTCGACTCTCACAGAAGGTGGTTACGTTCTAAAACGGTTAGACCCTCTATCATTTAATTCATTCATGAAGTTATGGTGCCCGTCTACTGAATTGGAGACTAATTACTTTCTCTGAACCCGAAGTTATGCTATCGATACACCGGGTTAGTCTTTCTGAGGGTAATGTCCTCGTTAAAACGTTTGACTGTATAGGAATTGGTAACGTTCTCAAACGTTTGCACGCTCTACTTTAATATTCAAACCATGAATTGAGGTGTCTGTTGCCAATAATGAACAGCGCATTTACTCCTGGCATATCTGGATTGATATTCGGAAACACAGGGAATGTGAAGATAGTGACTTTGTCGTTCGACAATCGAAGAAGGAGGTAACGTCATGAAATGAATTGACCCTCGAACTTCAATTTCATAAATGATACTCAGGTGCTCGTCACCGAAATGAATATTAACTTCCTTCACTGAGCACGAAGTTATATTCTCGATGACGCCGGTGAGGTTCGCGAAAATTAACACCTTCTGTAAGTCGTTAGACTTTAGACCAACTGGTAACGCCCTCCAACGGTTTGACCCTCTATTGTAATACTCAGACAGTGAATTAAGGTGTCTATAGTCAAAACCCTTCAGCGGCCTTACTCCCACAATACATGGTTTGACTCTCCGTATCGCAGGGTAGGTGAAGTTACTTGCTTAGCCGTTCGTCTCTCACAGAAGGTGGTAACGTTCTCGAGTGGTTTGACGCTCTATCTTTCAATACATGCAAGAAATTAAGGTGCTCGTCACTAAAATGTGTACGAATTTGTTGCTCTGAACACGATATTATACTCTCGACTCTGCTGGCTAGGCTTCTCGGAAGGTAAGGCCGTCTGTAAAAAGTTTGTCTTGGTACAAATTGTTTACGTTATACATAGTTTGACTCTGTACTTCAATATTCAAACCGTGTTCTATGGTGGCAAATGCCAATACCCATCAGCGGATTCATTCCTGGAATCCGAGGTTTGACTCTCCTAGTCGTAAGATAGGTGATGCTATAAACTTAGATGTGCGACATTCATAAAAGGTGGTAACGATCGCGAACGCTTTGACTTTCGAACATGATATATATACACATACATGTGGTGTTCGTGCGCTAATTGGTCTTCTGATTCATTTCCGTGCACATTGAGCAGGACACATGCTACAACGTATTAGGTTCTCGGAAGGTATGGTACTTGGTAAAATGTATGCCTTTATGCGTATTGGTAATGTTCTCCGCCGGTTTGACTCTCTTGAATACTATTCATACCATGAAGTAAGTTGCCAGTTGCCAATAAACTTCACCGGTTTTACTCCCGGATTACCTGATTTGACCCTAGGAATCACTGGACAGGTGATGCTATTGACCTAGGCGATAGTCTCACACAGAAGGTGGCAACGTTCCCGAACGGTTTGATCTCGATCTTTTAATTCATTCATGAAGTGAAGGTACTCGCCACTAAAATGTATAATAATGTGTTTCCCTAAATACGTAGCTATACGCTCGAAACTGCAGGTTAGGTTCTTGGACGTTTAGGCCATCTGTACAGTGTTTGACTTCCTTTCGAACGGAATCGTTGAGTCTTAACTCACGGTATGAATATTAAAGAACACAGTCAAACTGCGGGAGAACGTTAGCAATTACTGTAACGTCATACTTCATACCGGAAACCTTACCTTTCGAAATAATAACCCGCTGTATCGCGGGTATAACTTCGGGTTCAGAGAAAGAAATTAGTGCATATTTTACCAGTCGGACACCTTAATTCTGTTTGTGAATTTGAAGGTCGGTGGTCGAACCTATCCAGATTGTTACCATTTTCTTTGAATGTCGAACGGCTGAGTCAATAGCATCACCTATGTTTTGCGATTCTGAGAGTCAAGCCTGGTATGCCAGGAGTTAATGTGCTGATCATTATTAGCAATAGACATCTTTATTCACGGTATGAATATTAAAGTAGAGCGTCAAACCGTATGGGAACGTTACCTATTGGCATAGCGCCATACCCTTTGCCGTATACCTTACCGTCCGCGAACGTGCGACGCTGTTTCGTGGATATAATATCCTGTCCACAGAAGCCAATGAATATACATTTTCGTAACCGCCACCACAAATTCATATATGAATAAGAAGATCGAAGGTCAACCATTTCGCGAACATTATCACCTTCTTTCAACGTCGAACGGCTGAGTCCAAGGCTTCACCTGCACATGTGTTTCCGAGAGTCACACCTGGTATATCAGGAGTATATCTACTGTTACTATTGGTAGTTAGCACCTTAATTCGCGGGTTGATTAATAAGTTAGAGCGAATACTCGATGGAGAACGTCAGCGGATGGCATAATGTCAAACTATGTACACAAGATTTTACACTCCGTGAACCTAATGCTCCGTCTCGACGCTATAAATTCGTGGTCAGAGATACAAATTAGTATACAATTTAGTGATGGACACCTTAATTTCATGTATCAATTAGAAGATCTAGTGTGAAACCATTCGAAAACGTTACCACCTTTTTTGAGTGTCGCATAGCTATGGCAATATCTTCACGTATCCTGCGATTCCGAGAGTCACACCAGCCATCCGCTGAACAGTATTGGCAATAGATACCTTAATTCGCGGATTGAAACTTAAAATAAAGCGTCGCACCGCGTGAGATCGTTACCAATTTTTGTATAGTCAAACGTTTTGCCAAAGGCTATAGCTTGTGTGAACATCACCCGCATCAACTACAGTGTATCTTCGTGTTCAGAGTAACAAATTAGTAAATACTTTTGTGACGATGACCTTAATTTCATTAGGCATATAAAGAACAAGGGTAAAACAGTTCGAGACCGTTACTAGCAACGTGTTGAGGAAAACACATTAGTAAGCATTTTAGGGACGGGGACCTTAATTTCGTTATGAATAAGGAGATCGAGTGTCGAACCGTTCGAGAATGTTACCACCTTCTGTGAGAGACGAGCGTCTAGGCCAATACTTTCACGTATCTTGTGATTCCGAAAGATAAACCATATATTCCGAAAGCAAATGCACTGTACAGTACTAGCAATAGCCACCTCAATTCACGGTTGGACTATTAAAGCAGGCCGTCAATGCGTTGCAGAAAATGACATATTCGTTTAGGGTTAAACTTCGTACACAATGCGTTGCCATCCGAAAAACTATCCAGCGGTATCAGGAGTATAACTTCGTGTCCAGAGAATGAAATTAGTTTTCATTGCAGCGACGGTCACGTCAATTTCATGTATGAATTAGAAGATCGCTGGTCAAACCGTTCTAGAATGTTACCACCCTCTTTGACAGTCTAACGGATAAGTCATTAGCTCCACTTGTCCTGCGTTTCCAAGAGCCGAACCAGCTAACCCGAGGGTAAACCCGCTGAAGAGTATTAGCATCAAATACCTTAATTCGCGGAGTGAATATTAAGATCGAACGTCACACCGTTTGAGAAGGTTATTAATACCTATAAAGTCAAACGCTTTACCGAATGCCTTACCGTCCGAGAAGCTAACCCGCCGTTTCGAAAGTAGAGCTACGTGCTTAGGGAAACGCATTAGTTTACAATTTAGTGACGCTATCTTAAATTCATGTATGAATTGGATGATCCGGTGTCAAACCGCTCCAGAAAGTTACCACCTTCTCCGAGAGTCGAACGGATATGTCAAGAGATCCACCTATCCTGTGATTCCGAAAACCAAACCAGGTACTACGGGATACAATAAGCTGTGCACTATTCGTAATGAAGACCATAATTTACGGGTTGAATATTGAAGTACAGAGTGTTGCCCTCATAGAACGGTACCTATAGGTATAATGTCAAAAGTTACATCGAAGACCCTACCTACCGAGAAACCAACCTGCTGTATCGAGAGTACATCTTCGTGATCAGAGATGCAAATTCGTATACATTTTAGTGGCGGGCACTGTAGCTTCGTGTATGAATTCGAAGGTCGATGGTAAATCCGTTCGAGAATGCCACCACCCACTTCGACGGTCGAACGTCTAAGTCAATAGCATCGTCTACTCTGTGATTCCGAGAGTAATGCCAGGTATTCCTGGAATAGTCCGCTGAACAGTACAGGCAATAGATAGCTTATTTCATGGTATAAATATTAAAGGAGAGCGTCGAAACTGTAGAGAGCGGTACCAATTGGTATAAAATCAATAGTGTTATCGAAGGCCGTACCTTCCGCGATCCTCACCGGCTTCATCGAGAGTATAGCTTCGTGTTCAGAGAAAGACGCTAGTGTTCATTTTAATGACGGACACAATAACTTCATGTATAAATTAGAAAATCGGGGGTCAACACTTTCCAGAACGGTACGACATTCATGTCATAGACGAACGGCTACGTCAATAGCTACACCTATCCTGTTATTCCTAGAGTCAAACCAAGTATACCGGGAATAAATCCGTAGGACGGTATTGCGAATGGGCACATTAACACACGGTTAGAATATTAAAGCAGACAGTCAGACCGTTGTAGAACGTTACCTACTAGCATAGTGTAAAACGCTTTATCGAATGCCTTACAGTCCGAGAACCTAACCCGCCGTATCGAGAGTATAGCTACGTGTTTAGGGAATCACACTAGTAAACATTTTTGTGACCGGGACCTTGATTCCATTATGATGAAGAAGATTTGGGGTCAACCCTTTCATGAACTTTACGACCTTCAGCCAAAAACAAACGGCTACGTAAATAGCTTGACCTATCCTGTTATTCCGAGAGTCTAACCCGGTATTCCTGGAGTACATCCGCTGGACAGTATTGGCAATAGACACCTTCATTCACGGTTTGAATATCAATGTAGAGCGTCAAACCGTTTGAGATCGTTAGAACCCTCTTTGAGGGTCAATCGGATAAGTCAGTAGCTTCATCTGCCCTGTGACTCCGAGAGTGGGACCGTGTATTCCAGCAGTAAATACGCTCAATAGTTATGGCAATAGACACCTTAATTCACACTATGAATATTAAAGTAGAGCGTAAAACCACGGAAGTACGTAACGTATTTGTATAGAGTCAAACTCTTTCCCAAAGGCCTAACCACCAGAGATGCTAACCCGCTGTATCGCGCGTATAACACCGTGTTCAGTGAAACAAGTTACACAACATTCTAATGGCGGGCACCATAACTTCATGTATGAATAAGAAGATCGAGCGTCAAACCGCTAGAGAACGATATCACCTTCCTTGAGTGTCACACTTCTAAGTCAATAGCTGCACCCATCCCATGATTCCGAGAGGCAATTCAGGTATTCCAGAAGTAAATGCGCTTAACAGTTTAACGGTTGGCCTCAAACGCTTTGACGCTTTACTTTCCTATTCAATCCGTGAAAAAAGGTGCCTGTTGGCAATAGTGTTCAGCGGATTTTCTCCGGGAATACCTGGCTTGACACTCCGAATCATTGGATAGGTGAAGCTACTGACTTATCCGTTCGACGCGCAAAGCGGGATGTAACATGCTGATGCGGATTGTCACTCGAACTTCTAACACATACATGTAGTTATGGTGCCCGTAATTAAAATGTATCGGAATTTGTTCCATTGAACACGATGTTATACTCACGATACAGCGGGTTATAGTTTCGGACG
Organism: Lasioglossum baleicum; assembly: GCF_051020765.1. Lineage (NCBI taxonomy): Eukaryota > Metazoa > Arthropoda > Insecta > Hymenoptera > Halictidae > Lasioglossum > Lasioglossum baleicum. Next base: position 66,086 of record NW_027469340.1, read on the forward strand.
GCAAGACCGCCGGAAAAAGTTTGACACTGTACCAAAATGTAACGGTCTACAAAGATTTGACTCTGTACTCTAATATCTACACTGTGAAATAGTGTGTCCAATGTCCATACCGAGCAGTTGATTTCTCCCGGAATACCTGGCTTGTTTCTCGGCATCACATGAAGGTTGAAGCTGTACACTCAGCCGTTCTATTCTCAAAGAAGGTGATAACGACCTCGAACGTCTGACTTTCGGTTTTGCAATTCGTTCATGAAAATACGGTGTCCGTATGCTAAAGTGTCCACTAATTTGTTTCCGTCAGCAGCGAGCAGGACACTCCCTGCAGCAGGTTAACATTATCGGCAGGTAAGATATCCGCTAAAATGAATTACTTTATACGAATTGGTTATGACCTCCGACGGTTTGACGGTCTACTTTTTTAATCAAACCGTGTCTGTTGCCAATGTTGTACAGCGGATATACACCTAGGGTGCCTGGAATGACTATCTGTATCACAGGATAGTTGAACGTTTTGACGTAGCTGTGACACTCTCAAAGATGGTGGCTACGTTCTCGAACGGTTTGCCCTCGATATTCCCATATATGCATGAAAATAATGAAACCGTCTGCTAATATGTCTAATAATTTGATCTCGAGGAAACTAAGACACACAATCGCTGCAGCGTGTTGGGTTCTCGGTAGGTTTGGAACTGTGTAAAAGGAATGACTTTATTCCAATTGGTATTGTACTCTGACAGTTGGACTCCCTACATTAATATTCATAATGCGATGTAAGGTGTCTGTTACTAATACCGTTGAGCGGACTTGCTCCAGGACTCCCACGTTTGAATCTCGGAATCACTGGATAGGTGTAGCTATCGACTTAGCCGTTCGATTCTCAAAGGTGGTGGTATCGTACTCGAACTGCTTGACACTCTATCTTCTAATCCATACATGAACTTAAGGTGTCCGTCACTTAAATCCATACTAATTTCTTTCTCAAAACACGAAGTTACACCCTCAGTGAATTGGGAGATGTTTGCCGAAGATAAGGTCTTCGCTAAAACGTTTGACTTTATTGCAATTTGTAACGTTATAAAACGGTGTGACGCTCTACTTTAATAAACAGTCCGCGAATTGGTGTATATATTGACAATACTGTACAGCGCATTTACTGCTGGGATATCTGGTTTGACTTTCGAAGGAACAGGATACGTGAAGCTGTTGACGTAGCCGTTCTACTGTCAATGAAAGTTGCAACGTTCGAGAACGTTTTGATCCCCAATCTCCTAATTCGTACGTGAAAATAAGGTGCGCGTGACTAAACTGCATACCATCTTGCTTCTCGAAACGTGGAGCTATACTTTCGATACAGTGAATTTGCTTTTCGGAAGGTAAGGCCTTCGGTAAATAGTGTGTCTCTATACTAATAGGTAACGTTCTACAACGTTTTCACTCTGCACATTAATATTCATACCGTGAATTGAGGTGTAGATTGCTAATACTGTGGAGTGGAATTACTCTTGGAATACCTGGCTAGACTGTCGTAATCACAGGATAGGTGCAGCTATTGCCTTAGGTGTGCGATTTTCAAAGAAGGTGGGACCATTCTTCGACGGTTTGACTCTCGATTTTGTTATTCATACATGGAAAAAGGCTGCCTGTCTGCTGAAGTTTCTACTAATTTGTTTCCGTGAGCTCTAAGCATAGTACACGCTACTACGGGTTACGTTCTCGGAAGGTAAGGTATTCGAAAAGAGTGTTATGTTATACCAATTAGTAACGTTTTCAAATGTTTCGAATCCCTGTTTTAATATTCATACAGGGAATTAATGTTTCTTTCGCAATACTGTTTAGCGGATTTTCTCCCTGATTACCTGGTTCGACTCTCGAGAATGCAGGAGGGGTGAAGTCATTCACTTGTTCGTTGGACTCTCAAAGGGGGCGGTAATGTTCATTATCAGTCAGTTTCTCGATTTTCTAATCCATGCACGAAATTAAGGTGCCCGTCACTAAAATGTCTACGAATTTGTTTCACGGAACACAATGTAACGCTCTCAATATAGAGGGCTAGCTTCTCGGATGGAATGTCCTACGGTGAAAAGTTAGACTGTATACGAATGGGTAAAATTCTACAACGGCTTGACCCCCCGCTGCTTTGATATTCGAACAGTGAATGATGGTACGGCAGATCGAGCAACACTACTTTATGGTCTCCGTTAATTTCTTAAGACATGATTTTGAACCGCATGCAATTCTGTCTCATTTTTATATTTATATACAAATACAAAAATTTACTGTTACGGTGATTACAATTTTTTTCGAAATTGTCAATCGTTAGTTGAGAAAATTGTATTTCTGAACACAAGCGTCTTTGGAACTAGTTCAGTGCACGTTTATGACATTATTTTGTTAAACTTATTGTTAGTTTATATGATTGTCTGTATTCGGATCTACGCTGTTTGAGCGACTTGTCTGGCGAGGTCTTGTAGTAGCGTACGGCTGAACGGAGCGGAACTACTGGATGGACTTTCTCCATTCCTTTAAGTTTGATTTTGTACCGCTTGCATTTTTTACCGGTTCTCCATTTATTTATACATGCTGTAATTTTCTGTTATGATATTTTAGATGTATTTCAAATGTTTCTACTTTTATTTTTAAAAATTGTACTTCTTAGGAAATGTGTCTTTGGAATGATTTGTATGTACATACATGATAATATTATGCTAAATTCCGTGTTATTTTATATGATTGATTGCATACGTACTTACGCTTCGGTTGCGACACAGCTGCAGTGGTCTTGTAGTTGCTTACGGCAGATCGGAGCGGTATACTGGATGATCTTAGTTGATTTTGTTAACGATGATTTTGAGCCATATCCATTTGGTCCCAATTTTCCCATATATTTGCACATACTGCAATTTAATGTTATGATATTCTGAATTTTCTTCTGATTTTCAGTTTATATTTTAAAGAATTCTATTTTTTCAGTAACCGTGACTTCAGAATTAGATGCGTGCACCTTATGACATTATTGTGGTAAGCTTATTTTCATTTCATATCGTAGTCTCTTTGAGTACCTACGCTGTTTGAGCGACACGATTAGCGAAGTCTTGCAGTTGCTTACGGCCTGACCAGACGAGCCTACTGGATGGTCCTTGTTAATTCCTTTGACACTGATTCTATTCATCTTTTTTCAAAATTGTTATTCTTTATTTTAGGAAATTGTATTTCTTAGCAAAAGAGTCTTTGGAATTAGTTGGGTGTACGTACATGTCGATAATTTGTTAAACTTGTTGTTATTTTATATGACTCTTTCTATACGTACCTTCGCTATCGGAGCAACACGACTAACGAGGTATTGTAGTTGGGTACGTCAAACGGAGCAGCACGACTGGGAGGTCTTCGTTAATTTCTTTAACCGTAATATTGTATCGTATGCATTCTTTCGCAGTTTTCTATTTATTTATACATACTGTAATTTAATGTTATGATATCATTGATTTTGTTCAAATTTTTCAAGTTTAAATTTTAAGAATTGTATTTCTTAGTAAAAGTGCTTTTGGAATTAGTTGCGTCTACGTATATGACGATATTGTCTTAAACCTATTGTCATTTTATATAATTGTCTGTATGCGCACCTACGATTCCGTGCTGTCACAGCTGATGTGGTCTTATAGTTGCATACGACAGATCGGAGCGGCGTACTGCATTGTCTCGATATCATCATTTTTCTATTTATTTATACATTCTGTAATTTACTGTCATGAAAGTTCCGATTTTTCTACAAATTTTCAGTTTTTAGTTGAGGAAATTGTATTTCTTCGGAAAGGTGTCTTTGGAATTAGTTGAGTGTACTTTTATGGCATTACTATGTTACGCATTTTGTTAATTTATGTGACTGTTTCTGTACGTACCAACGCTGCCCGAGCAAAACGACTGGCATGATCTTCTATTTCCTTTCGGTACATTGGAGCGAACCTGCTGTTTGGTCGTTGTAAATTTCTATAACCTTAATGTTGTACCGTATGCGATCTTTCGCAGTCTTCAATTTATTTCTACATGATATCGTTTACTGTTATAATATTTTCCGTTTTCCAAAATTGTCAATTTTTATATTGAAAAATTGTATTTCTTAGTAAGAGATTCTTTCGAATTAGTAGACTCTACGTTTAGGACTATATTCTGTTAAATTTTTTATCATTTCATTTAATGCCCTGTATGCGTACTTACGTTTCCGGAGCGACACTGCTGGAGCTGTCTTGTAGTTGCGTACATCAGGACGGAGCGGCATACTGGATGGTCTTCGTTATCTCCCTTAAGCATTATTTTAAACCGTATGCATTATTTAACTGCTTTTCCATTTAGTAACAGATTCTGTTACTGTATGTTATGATATTTTCGATTTCTTTTCATTATTTCCATTTTTCATTACTTGCAATTGTAGTTCTTAATAAAACTGTCTATGGAAATAGTTGAGTGTACGTTTATAGCAATATTCTGTTGTACTTGTTGTTATTTCACATGATTGTATGGATACGTTCCAACGCTTCCGGAGCGACACGACTGGACTGGAGTTGCAGTTGCCTTCGGTATGTCGGTACAGCACTACTGGATGTTCTTCGTCAATTTCATTAACTCTGATTTGTTTCCGTATAGATTTCATCCCAGTCTTCCATTTATATATGCATCCTGCAATTATCTCTTCGGATATCTTCGATTTTTTTCATAATTTGCAATTTGTAATTTCAAAAACATGTATTTCTTAGTAAAGGTGTCCTTGAAATTAGTTGAGTGTACGATTATGACATTCTTTTGTTATATTTATGGTTACTGTACATGATTGTCGGTACACGTACCAACGCTGCCGGAGCGATACGACTGGAGTGGTCATGGAGTTGCGTTCTGTAGATCGGAGCGACGGTGCTGTATGGTCGTCCATAATTTGTTTAACCATAATACAATACCGTCTGCATTCTTTCCCAGTTTTCCATTTATTGATACATACTGTAATTTACTGTTATGGTATTTTCCATCTTTTTCGTAATTATCAATTTTTAGTTTAAAATATTGTATACCTTAGTAAAAGAGTCTTTAAAACAGTTTATTGTACGTTTATGACATTAATTTGTTAATCGCACTGTTATTTTGTACGAGGGCCTGTCTTCGTACCTACGCTTCCGACACTACAGGGCTGTAGTTATCTTGTTCGTGCGATCGTCATATCGGAGCGACATTGCTGGATGGTCTCTGCTAACTTCTTTAACCCTCATCTTGTATCATATGCATTTCCGCCGAATTCCAATTATTCATGCATAATGTAATTTATTCGATTGATATTTATCGCCTTTTTCTGAATTTTCCAATCTTTGGTTAAATCGTAAATTTTTCGTAAATCGTAATTTTCAGTGAGTATGACTTTGGTACTATTTGAGTGTACGTTTATAGCACTATTTTGTAAAACTAATTGTTATTTTATGAGATTGCCTGTAAGCGAACCTACGCCGATTGAGCGACAAGACTGGCGAGATCTTGTGGTTGCGTACGGCAGATAGGATGACACAACAATATGGTCACCGTCAATTCCATTATACTTGAATTCGTTCTGCTTGCATTTCTCCCTAGTTCTCCATTTATTTATACACACTGTGATTTAATGTTATGATATTTTCGACCCTTTTCAAAATTTTCGACTTTTATCTTAGAAAATTGTATTTCTTAGTAAATAGACTTTGGAATTTGTTGAGCGTACTGTTATGACAGTATTTAGATAAACTTATTGTTATTTCATATGACTGTCTCTATACGTTCTTATGCTGTCATGAGCGACACGTCTATAGTGGACTCCATGTTTCCTTCGGTAGGTCGGAGTGGCACTATTGTGTGAACCAAGTTAATTTCATTAACCTTGATTTCATACCGTATGCAATTTTTCCCAGTTTTCAATTTTTTTGTGCAATTTGCCATTTACTATTACGTTATTTTCAATTTCCATCGAAATTTTCAATCTTCGTTTTAAAGAATTTAACGTCTAAGTATAAGTGCCTTTCGTTTCAGTTGAGTGTACCTTAATCACATTACTTTGTTAAACTTGCTGTTATTTTATGATTGCCTGTATACGTACCAGAGACACGCGTGGAGAGGGCAATAGTTGCGTACAGTAGATAGGGGCGAAACTACTATATTGTATTGGTTAATTTCTTTCGCTTTGATATTGTACCGTATGCACTCCTTCGCCGTTTCCTATTTATTTCGACATAGTGTAATTTACTGTTATAATATTTGCTATTCTTTTCCAAATTTCAAATTTTTTACATCAAAAATTGTATTTTATAGAAAAAGTGTCATTGGAAATAGTTATGCACACGATTATAAAAATATTTCGATAAATTTGTTGTTATTTTATATGATAGTCCGTAAATGTACTTACGTTTCCGGAGTGAGACGGCTGGACTGGTCTTGTAGGTGCGTACGGCAGATCGGAGCGGCATACTGGATGGTCTTCGTTTTTCCGTGTATCAATGGTTTTGATCGCAATCCATTTTTTCTCACGTTATCCATTTATTTATACGTTCTGTAATTTACTCTTATGAAATTATCTATTTTCTTCGAAATTATCAGTCTGTATTTTAAAAAATTGTATTTCTTAGTAAAAGTGTCCTTTGCATTAGTTGTGTGTACGATGTACGTTATGACAATATTTTCTTAAGTTATTGGGTATTTTAAAGGATTGTCTCTGTACGTATCTGTTTTTCCGGAGCGGCACCGCTGCTGTAGTCTTGTAGTAGCGTTCATTAGATCGGAGCGTCACTGCTGTATGATCTTTGTATATATTTTTAACCTTAATATTGTACAATATTAATTCTTTCGTAGTCATGTATTAAATTTCATATGCTGTAATTCAGTATTATGGTATGTTCGATTTGTAATAATTATAAATTTTTGTTTAGAGATTTGTAATTCTTCGTAAACGTGTCTTTGGAAATAGTTGAATGTACATATATGAAAGTTTTCTGCCATGCTTGTTGTTACATTATATAATTGTCTATATGTGTACCTACGCGTCCGGTGCGACATGGCTGGATTGGTTTTGTAGTTGCGTTCGCTAGATCGGAGCGACAGTGCCGATAGGTCTTTGTTAATTTCTTTGACCTTGATATTGTACCGTTCGCATTCCTTCTATGTTTTCTGTTTATGTGTACTTACTGTAATTTACTGCTACGATATTTTAGATTTTTTTCAAAATTCCAAACCTTTAATTTCAGAAACTGTATCGTACATGAAAAGTGCCTTTGAAATTAGTTGAGCATACGTTTGTGACAATATTTTGTCATATTCCTTGTTATTTTATATGACTGTCTCCACATGTACCTTCGCTGCCGGTACGACACGACTGGAATCGTCTTACAGTTGCGTTCCGTAAACGGGAACGACACTACTTAATGGTCGACGGAAGTTTCTATTGCCTTAATATTGTACCGTATGCATTTTTCCCCAGTTTTCAATCTATTTATACATGCTGTAATTTTCTGTTATGTAATTTCCGATTTTTCTTTAAATAATCAATTTTTCCATTAATAGTTTGTGTTTCTTGGTAAAAGTGTCTATGGTGTTTGTTAAGGGTACTTTTATGTCATTATTTTGTTAGAATTATTGTGATTGTATATGATTGCCCGTGTACGTATCTACGCTGTCGGAGCGACACAAATGGCGAGGTCTTGTAATTGCTTTGGGCAGCACGGTACGGCATTACTGGACGGTATTTGTTAATTTCTATAACCTTGATTTTGTACCGTATGAGTATTTTCTCAGTTTCCCATTTATTTATGCATTCTGTATGTTACTGTTATGATATTTTCGATTAGTCTTCAGAATTTTCAATCTTCATCTTAGAAAATTGTACTTTTTAGGAAAAGTGACTTTGGAATTAGTTCAGTGTACCCGCATGACGTTATTTTGATTCATCTAATTATTATTTTGTACGATTGTCTGTCTACGTACCTACGCTGTTTGCACGACACGACTGGGGATGCCTTGTATTTGCGTACGACAGAACGGAGCGACACAACTGGATGGCCGTTGATAATTTTTTCAACCATGATATTGTACAGTAAGAATTTTTTCCCAGTTTTTCTCATATTTGTACATACTGTATGTTACTGCTATGATATTTTCACTTCTTCTAAGAAATACAATTACTGAAATAAAAAATTGGAGGGTTTGAATAAAATCGGAAGCATCATAACAGTATGATTGATCACAGAATGTAGATATAAATAGTGAATATCGAAGGAATGCATTCGTCACAACATAAAGGTTGGAGAAACTAACGAAGGTATTGCCGTAGTGTCAGAACGGTATGGCGAACCCACCTGCAAGACCATTACAGGCGCGTCGCTCCGGAAGCGTATGTACGTATAAAGACAATTATGTAAAATAAAAATATGTTTCATCATAATATTGGCATAAACGTACACTTGACTAATTCCAAAGACGCTTTCACAGACAAATAAATTTTTTTAAACCAAAAACTGAAAATTTGGAAATGAATTGGAGATATCATAACAGTAAATTACAGTATGTAGCCATAAACAGAATACGGAGAAATAATGCACACGGTACAATATTAAGGATAAAGAAATTAACAAAGGCCATCCAGTATTCCCCACCGATCTGTCGCACGAAATTACAAGACTTCGCCAGTCGTTTCTCTCTGGCAGGGTAGGAACGTACGCCGTCAATCATTCAATATAACAATGAATTTAACATAATATTGTTATAAGCGTACACACAATTAATTCCGAAGACACATTTCACAAAAAATACAATTTTTGAAACTAAAAACTGAAAATATTGATGAAAACCGAAAATATCATACACTAAACTAAAGTATGCATAATTAAATGGATGACTGGGTAAAAATGCATACAATGCAATAGCAATGTTTGAGAAATTAGCGAAGACCATCCAGTAGTGACTCTCCGTGTTGTCGTACGCAACTATGAGATCACTCCAGCCACGACACTTCGGATGCGTAGGTGCGCATACAGACAACCATATAAGGTAACAATAAGTCCAACAAAATAATGTCATAAACGTACACTCAACTAATTCCAAAGGCACCTTTGCAAAGATATACAATTACTGAAAACAGAAAATTGGGAATTTTGAAAAAAATCTAATATATCATAACAGTAAATTGCAATATGCATAAGTAAATAGAAAACAGGGACAAAATGCATACGGCACAAAACCAGGTTTAAAGAAATTAGTGATACCCATCGAGTACTGCTGCTCCGATGTACAGAACGCAACTACAAGACATCTCCCGCTGTGTCGCTTATGGCACAATCAGTGCGTATAGAGTCAATCATTTAAAATGACAATGACGTTAGCAAACGAATGTCATAGACGCACACTCAACAAACTCCAGAAACACTTATACGGAAAAATAGAATTTTTCATAATAAAAATAGAAAATTTCTAAAGAAAAGGTAGAAAATATGAAAACAGTAAGTACAGGATGCAGAAATTACATGAAAACTGCGAAACAATGCAATCGGTACAAAATCCAGGTTAATGAAATTTACAAAGAACATCCAGTAGTTCCGTTCCCATCTGCCGAATGCAACTGCAAGATCACTCCATCAGTATCGCAAGCTTGGTGTGAGTACATATACAGACAGTCGTATTAAATACCAGTAACCATAACTGAATAATGTCAGAAAAGTACACTCATTTGATTCCAGAGACATACTTACTGAGAAATACAGTTATTCTGAACTATAAACTGAAAATTTTGAAAAAATTCGAAATTATCATAACCGTAAGTATCAGATGGTATAAATAAACGTACAGCTGGGAAAAATTGCATACATTACGAAATCATGGTTAAAGAAATTTAAAAAGGCCATCCAGTATTGTTGCTCCATACTTCCGTACACAACTACATGTCTTCGCCAGTCACGACGCGCTGGCAGAGTAGGTACGTATACTGACAATCATTTAAAATAACAATGTTATACCAAAATATGGTCATATACGTACACTCAACTAATTCCAACAACACTTTTACTCAGAAATAAAATTTCTTAATATAAAATCTGAATGTTTCCAGAAAAATTGAGATATTGTATCAGAATATAATAGTTTGCATAAATAAATGGAGAACAGGGGAAAAATGCATATTGCACAAAATCGAGGTTAAAGAAATTAACAAAGTCCATGCAGTAGTGCCGCTTCGATCTACAAAGAGCAACTACAAGGCTAACTCCAGCCGTGTCCCGCATGGCACCGTAGGTGCGTATAGAGCCAATAATTTAAAATGACAGTAAGCTTTACAACATAATATAATAAACGTACACTCGCATAATACCAAACACACTTTTACTGAGAAATACAATTTCATAAAATCGAAATTGAAACTTTGGGACCAAAATCAAAGATATCGAAACAGTAAAATACAGTGAGTAGAAATAAATGGAAATCTGCGAATGTATATAAACGGTAAAATATTGTAGGGACTCGGCAGATGCGGGAAGCGAAGGCTTTTTGGGTTTTTCCTTTCCTTCGGAACATCGAGGACTTCAGGTCAATGGGGTCCTGGTTTATGTCTTTACAACCAGGGCCCCATGACCCGCGGACGCGCGGACCAGCTCGACGTCGAATTGCGAAGGAAAAGCCAGTACAGTTCGTTCGCGCCTGCTGACCGCATCGGTTCCTATCCCCTGCACTCAAAATAAAGTTCTACCCCAGGAATCACGGCGAGTTCATTCAAAACCTCCCATCTCCGTTCACCTTCAATATTATGTTGAAGGAAATTAACGAAGACCATACACCAGCATCGCTCCTATCTTGTGAACGAAATTACAACATAACTCCAGCCGTACCGTTCCGGAAGTACGGGTACATACACAGACAATCGCAAAAAATAAGAGAAAGATTAACAAAATAATGTAAGAAGCGTACAATCCACTAATTCCAATCGCACTTTTACTAAGGAAAACAATTTTTATAATAAAAATTGAAAATTTAGAAAAAACTGAAAATATCATTACAATAAATTACAGTATGCGTCAATAAATGGATGGCACGGACAAACACATACAGTACAATATCATGGTTAATGAAATTAACGAAGATCATCAAGACCTGTCGTTCCGATGTAGCGAACACAACAGCAAGACGAATCCAGTCGTGTCGTACCGGCAGCGAAGGTACATATGGAGATAATCATGTAAAATATGAGGGAATATAACAAAATATTGTCACAAACATATGCTCAACTAATTGCAAAGGCACTTTTCATGTACGATACATATTCGGAAATTAAAAACATGAAATTTAAAAAAAAAATCGAAAATATCATAACATTATATTACAGTTCGTGTTCAGATAAAGAAATTGTTCCCTGTTTCAGCGACGGGCACATTAACTACATGCGTGCATTAGAAGGTCGTACGTCAAACCTTTCGTAATCGTTACCACCTTATGTGAGAGACGAAGGACCTAGTGAATAGCTATACCTATCCCGAGATTCCGAAAGTCATCCAGGTATACCGAGAGTAATTCCGCGGTACAGTATCAGCAAGGGCCACCTGATTTCTAAATATTAATGTTCGGAATAAAAACTTTGTAGGTAGGTGCACATAGGCATAGTGTCAATCTGTCCAGCGAAGTCCTTACCTTAGGAGAACGTATCCCGCTGTATCGAGAGTATATCTTCGTGTCAAGAGGAACAAATTAGTATACATTTTACTAACGTTCAGCTTATGTTCAGGTATGAATTCGAAGATCGAGTGTCAAATAGTTCGGGATCGTGACCTGCTACTTTTAACGTCGACGGCTAAGTAAACAGCTTCATCTATAGTTGTGTTTCCGAGAGTCATGCCTGGTATTCCAGGAGTAAATCCGCTGAAGAGTAGTAGCAATTATCACCTTAATTCATGGTTTGAATATTAAAGCAGGCCGTCAAGCCGTTACACAACACTACCAATTCGTGTAGGGTCAAACTTCTTACAGAATGCCTTACCCTCCGAAAAACTGACCCGCTGTATCGGGAGTATAACAACGAGATTAGATGTACGAACTAGTACACGTTGTAGTGACGAGCACCATAATTTGATGTATGAATTAGAAGTTCGCGGGTCAAACCGTTCCAGACCGTTCCCACCTTCTATGATATTCGAAGATCTAAGTCAATATCGTCACATATTCTGTGTTTCCTGCAGACATACCAGCTATTCACGGAGTAAAACCTCTGAGCACTAATGGCTATTGGCACCTTAATTCATGGTTTGAATATTAAAGCGGAATGTCAAACCGTTGTAAAACGGTGCCTATTGGTATAGAGTCAAACATTTAACAGATAGCCCTACCTTTGGAGAAGGTAACCTGCCATATCTATAGTATAACACCGCGATTAGTGAAAGAAATTAGTAATCATTTCAGTGACGGGCACCGTAATTTCATGTATGAATAAGAAAATCGAGGGCAAAGCTGTTCGAGGGCGACACCACCCTCTTTGGACACACGAAGGGCTAAGTCACTACCTTAATCTATCCTGTGATTACGAGAATTAAACCAGGAATTCCTGGAGTAAGTCCGCACAACAGTATTGCCAATAGACACCTTAAGTCACGGTTTGGATTGCTAAGTAGAGCAGCAAACCGTTAGCGAACATAGCCAATTGGTATAAAATCAAACACTTTACCGAAGGCCCTACCTCCCGCGAACCTCACCTGCTGCATCGAGAATATATGTTAGTGTCCTCTGAAAAAAATTAGTATCCATTTTAGTGACGAGTCACTAAATTTCATGCATGAATTAGAAACTCGGCGGTCGAACCGCTCGAGATCGTCGCCTCCTTCTGTGTGAGTCGAATGCCTAAGTCAATAGCTTGAACCATCCTGCGATTCCAAGAGTGAAACCAGGTATTCCTAGAAAAAATCCGCTGAGCAGTATTAGCAATAGACACTTTAACTAAATAGAGCGTCAGACAGTTTGTGAACGCAACCATTTGCTAGAAAGTCAAACGCTTTACCGAAGATCATACCATCCGAAAAAGTTGCCCGCTGTATCGAGGGTGTCACTTCGTGCTCAGAGAAAGAAATTAGTCTCCATTTCAGAGACGGGTTACATAGCATCACGTATCAATTACAAGATGGATAGTCACAATGTTCGAGAACGATGACACATTCTGTGAGAGACGAGCGGTTAAGTCAATAGCTTCACCGATCCTGTGATTCAGAGAGACAAGCCAGGTATTCTTGGAGTAAGTCCGCCAAAGAGTTTTGGCAATAGGCACCTTAATTCACGGATTGAATATTAAAGTGAAGCGTTACACCTTTCTAGTGGGTTACAAAATTGTATATAGTCAAACCCTTTACCGGATACTTTGCCTTCCAAGAGCCTAATCCGCTGTAGCGAGTGTCATGCTGAGTGCACACTGAAACAAAGTAGTAGACCTTTTCGCAGGCGTATACCTTTTCTTCATGTATGATAAAATAATCGGCTTCGAGAACGTTCCCACCATCTTTGGGAGTCGAACGGCTGAGTCAATAGCGCTACCTATATTTGTGATTTCGAGAGTCAATCTTGGAAATCATGGAGTAAATCCGATGAACACTATTGGCAAAAGTCACCTTAATTCTCGGTATGCATATTAAAGTAGAGCGTCAAAGCGTTAGAGATCATAACCAATCCTTATAAAGTCATACTATTTACCGAAAACCTTATGTTCCTAGAACCTAACCCGCTGTGTCGAGTATGATGCTTAGTGTCCACGGAAATCAATTAGTAGACTTTTTAGCAGACGCACTGGATTGTTTCATGTATGAATAGCAAAATTGAGAGTCAAACCGTTGCAGAGCTATTCCGCCTTCCTTGAAAGCTCCACATCTATGTTGATAGCATCTCCTATCCTGCGATTCCGAGAGTCAGACAACGTATTCTTGGCGCAAGTGCGCTGATCAATATTGGCAATAGATACCATAATTCGCGGCATAAATATTAAGGTCCAGAGTTAAACCGTCGGAGAGCATAACGAATTGGTATAAAGTCAATCTTGTTAACCTATACCTTATACTCCGAGAACGCAAGCTGCCGTAGCGATAGTCTTGCGTTGGGTTCACTGGAACGAATAAGTAGACATTTTCGCAGACTGCGACCGTAATTTCATGTATCAATAGGAGGATCCTGTGTCAAACCGTTCGAGAACGTTCTCACCATCTGTTAGAGTCGCACTGTTAAGTCAACAGCTTGACCCATCCTACGATACCAAGAGTCAAACAAATTACTATACATTTTACTATACATTTTATTGACGAGCACTTTAATTACAGGAATAAATTAAAAGATTGAGTTTCAAACCGTTCGATAACGTTGCCACCTTCTGTGAGAGACGATCGGATAAGCCAGTAGCTCCTACTATCCTGTGATTCGGTCAGTCAATCCAGGTATTTATGGGGAAAATCCACTGGACAGTATAGGCAAATGACACCTCAGTTCACTGTATGCATATTAAAGTACAGCGTCGAACTGTTGTAGAACGTTACATATTGGTATGAAGACATCCTCATGCCCGAAGGCCTTACCTGTCGAGAAGCATACCCGCTGCATCTAGAGTATGGGTATCGTGTTCAGAGAAACACAATCGTATACATTATAGCGATGGGCGGCATCATGTCATGTATTGCTTAGAAGACCGCATATTAAACCGCTCGAGCACGGTACCACCTTCCTTGAGGTTTGAACAGCTACGCCTATAGCATCACGTATCCTGTGTTTCCGAAATTCAATTTTAATCCAGGTATTCCGGGAGTAATTGTGCTGAACAGTATTGGTAAAAAATACCTGAATCCCCGGATTGCGTATGACAACAGAGCGTCGCAACCGTGTGAGAACATAACAGTTCCTTCGAAGTCAAACGCTCTACCGAATGCCTTATCGACCGAGATGCTAACACACGGTATCGAGAGTATAACTTGGAGTTTCGAGAATCACATTAGTATACAATTTAGTCACGTCACCTTAAATTCACGTATGAATTTGAAGATCGGTGGTGAAACCGTTCAAGACCGTTACGACCGTCTATGAGAGTGGAACTGTTAAGTCAGTAACTTCATATGCTTATTGCTTCCGATATGCATACCAGGTATCCCTTGAGTAAATCCGCTGAACAGTATTGGAAATTGACACATTATTTCGCAGCTCGAAAATCAGAGTAGAGTGTCAAATGGTTGCTGATTTTTACCTATTGGTATATAGTCATAATTTCTACCGTGGGTCGTACGTTCAGAGAATATAACCCGCCGAATAGAGTGTATTATTTCATGTTTCGAGAAGCAAATTACGATTCAGTTCAGTGGAGGGCAACTTAATTTCAACTATCAATAAGAATATCGCGAGTCAATCCGTGCGAAAACGTTATAAACTTTTTTGGAAGTCGCACAGCTAATTAAAAAGCCTTGCCTATCCTGTGATTTGGAGAGTCAAGCTAGTTATCCCGGGAAGCTGTCCGCTCAACAGTATTGTCAATAGACCCTCTAATTCGAGTTATAAATATTAAACTAAAGTGTCATACCGTCAGAGAACATTAATAATTGGTATGGAGTCATACTTTCTACCGAAACCATGCCTTCCGTGAACCTATCCCACTCTAGGGAGTGTCTTGCTTAATGCTCACGCTAACAAATTTGTAGACATTTTATTACATGGAAACATTAGTTTGATGTATGAGCAGCAAAAGCGGGAGTCAAACCGTTCAAGAACGTAACTACCTTCTTTGAAAGTGGCATATGAGCGTCAATAGCATCACATAACCTGCGAGTCCGGTAGTCAAACTTGGTACTCCGGGAGAACATTCGAAGCAGAGAATTCGCGCTAGATACCTTAATTCGCACTTCCACTGTTAAAGTAGAGAGTCAAACGGTCGGAATACATTACTAAACAGTATATAGTCATTCCATTGGCCAAATACCTCATCTTCTTAGAACATGACCTGCTGCAGCGAGTGACTTGCATAGTGCTCACGGAAACAAATTATTAGATATTTTATCAGATGGAAAACTTATCTTGATATATGTATGAGAAGATCGAGAGTTCATCCTTTGGAGAACGTTACAACCATCTTCAAGTGTCGCCCAGTTATGTCAATAGCTTCACTTGTCCTGTCCTATCGAAAGTCAAACCAGGTATTCCGGCATTATATTTGCTGAACAGTATTGGCAATGGACAACTTAATTCACGTCATGAATATTAAGGATGAGACTCAAACCGTCGGAAAACATTACCTATTTTTATAAAGTCATTCTTTTTACCCAATTCCTTATCATCCGAGAATCAAACCCTCTGTAGCGGTTGCCTTTCTTAGAGTTCACAGGAACGTATTACTAGACGTTTTTGCTATCGGACACATTATTTTCATGTATGAATTGAAAAGTCGTGAGTCAAACCACTCGAGAACTTTACCACCGTCTTTGAGGGTCGCACAGCTAAGTCAAATGCTTCACCTATGCTTCACCATGTGAACCCGAGAGTCAGGCTAGGCATTGCGGGTTTAAATCCGCTGAAAACTGGTGGCAACAGGTACATGTATCCGCGGTATGTATAGTAAGCTTGAAAGTCAATCCCTCGGTGAACCTTGCCAAATGGTATAAAGACCTTCCTTTTCCGAATATCTCACCTTCAGTGAACCTAACCCGCTGTATCGAGTGTATATTTTCCTGTTCAGAGTAACTTATTATTATACATTTTAATGACGGGCCCCTTATTTACATATATGAATAGAAAAACCAAGATCAAAGCCTTTCGAGAATGTTACCGCCTTCTTCAAGATTCGAACGGCTATGTTAACAGCTACACATATCCTGTGATTCTAAGAGTCAAACCAGGTAGTTAGCGACTAAACCCGCTGTACAGTATTGGCATTGAACACGCAATTTCATGCTATCTATATTAAAGAACAGAGTCAAGCTATTGTTGATCGTGCCCTATTGCTATATAGTGAAACTTTTTACCGAAGGCCTTTCTTTCCGAAAAGCTAACCCGCTGTACCGAGATTATATCTTCATGTTCGGAACAGCAAATTACTATACGCTTTGGTGACGGGAATACTAATTTCATGTATGAATTAGAAGATCGAGGGTCAAACTTTCCAGAATGTTACCGTCTCCTTAGAGAATCGCGCAGCTATGCCAATTATTTAACCTATCCCGTGAATCCGAGAGACAAACCAGGTTTTCGGGGAGTAAGTCAGCTGAAAACTATTGGCAATATCCCATATGAATCAGCGGCATGTATATAAATTTAGAGCGTCAATCCCAAGGAGAATATTACAAATCGGTATAAAGTTCTGCTTCTTCCGCATAGCTTACCTTCTGCGAACCTATCCCGTTGCACCTAGAGTTTATCTTCGTGTTCAGAGAAAATATTAGTATACATTTTAATGACTGGCACCATTCCTACACATGCAAATTGAAAAATCATGCGTACGGCATTTCAAGGACGTTACCACTTCCTGCAAGATTCGATCGGATTAGTTAACAGCTTCACATATACTGCATCTCCATGAGTCAAACCAGTTAATCCACGTCTATACACGCTGAACAGTATTGGCATTAGGCACGCAATTTCACGGCATAAATATTAAAGTGCAGAGTCACAAGATGATGCAACGTTACATATTGATATATAGTCAAACACTATACTGATGACCATTGCTTCTGAGAAACTAACGCGCCACATCGAAAGAATAACGTCGTGTTGTGAGAATGAAATAAGTTTTTTGCGAGAATGTTACCACCTTCTGTGAGAGACGAACGACTAAATAAATAGCTTCGCATAGCCTGCGATTCCGAGAGTCAAACCAGGTATGCCGGGGGTAAATCCGTTGAACAGTATTGGTAGTGGACACTATTAATTCACGGATTCAATGAGAATGTGCAGAGTCGAGTTGCTGCAGGGCGTTACGTATTGGTACAGAGTAAAACATTTACCGGTATCGTTACCTTCCGAGGTCCAAACTCGCTGTATCGAAAGTATATCTTCATGTACAGTAAAAGGCAATAGTGTACGCATCATTGACAGGCATATCGATTCCATGTATGAAATGGAATAGCAATGGTTAAACCGTTCGTGAACGTGACCACCTTCATTGGGATTCGAACGGCTAAGTCAGTAGCCTCACCTACACTGTAATTTCGAGTGCCAAACCAGGTATTCTGGGAGTAAATCAGGTGAAAAGTATTAGCAATAGATCACTTGATTTACGGTTTGAATTTAAAAATGCCGCGACAAACCGGTTAACAGCGCTAGAAATTTGTACATAGTCATTCTACAAACCGAAGGCCTTACCTTCCGCGATCCTCACATGCTGCATCGAGAATATATGTTAGTGTTCTCTGAAAAAAATTAGTATCCATTTTAGTGACGAGTCACTAAATTTCATGAATGAATTAGAAAATCGGCGGTCGAACCGCTCGAGAACGTTGCCACCTTATATGTGAGACGAATGCCTAAGTCAATAGCTTGAACCATCCTGCGATTCGAAGAGTGAAACCAGGTATTCCTAGAAAAAGTCTGCTGAGCAGTATCAGTAATAGACACCTTAATAAAATAGTGCGTCAAGCAGTTCGAGAACGCTACCAATTGCTGGAAAGTCAAACGCTTTACCGAAGAACATACCATCCGAAAATGTATCCCGATGTATCGAGAGTATCACTTCGTGTTTAGAGAAAGAAATAAGTCTCCATTTCAGTGACGGGCTGCATAGCATGGATGGATGGATAGTCACAGTGTTCGAGAACGATGACACATTCTGTGAGAGACGAGCGGTTAAGTCAATTGCTTCACCTATGCTGTGATTCGGAGAGTCAAACAAGATACTCTGGGCGTAATATTGCTGAAGAGTGTTGGCAATTGGCACCTTAACTCACGGTTTGAATATTAAAGTAGAGAGTGAAAGCGTTTTAGAGCATTGCCAATTGGTATACAGTCAAACAGTTTACCGATAGCCTTACTTTCCGAGAAGCAAGCCCTCCGATTCGACAGTATAACTTCGTGTTCAGAGAAAGAAATTAGTAATTATTTCTGTGGCGGGCGCCATGATTCCATTTATGAATTAGAAGATTGAGAGCCAATCCGCTCAAGAACATTGCCAGCTAGTGTGAGATACGAATGGCTGCATCATTAACTTCACATATCCTGCGGTTCCGTGAGTCGAACGAGGTATTCCAGGAGTAAGCCCGCTGCCGAGTTCTTGCAAAGGACACCTCATTCCACGGTTTGCATATTGAAATAGAGTGTCAAACAGTTTGAGAACATTACCAATTGCTATAAAGTCAGACGCTATACCGAAGACTATACCCTCCAAAGTAATAACCCGCTGTATCGAGAGAGTAACTTCGGTTCAGAGAAAGTAATTAGTATTCATTTCAGTGACGGGGTCCTTCATTTCATTATGAATAAGAAGACCGAGCGTCAAACCATTCGAGAAAGTTACCGCCTTCTTTGAGATTCGAACGGCTAACTCAATAGCTTCACTGATCTAGGGTTTAGGATAGTCAATCCATGTATTCCAGGAGTACATCCGCTGAACAGTACTGCCAATACACACTCTAATTCACGGTGTGAATAGAATAGTAAAGCGTCAAACCGATTGAGACCAACCATTAAGCCTATACCGTTCAGCGCAATCACTCCTGGAATACCTGAATCGCCGCTCGGAATCAAGGGATATGCGCAGCTATTGACTTGGAAGTGTGACATTCGAGGAAGGTGATATCGTTCCCTAACGGTTTGTCGCTGGATCTTCTTATTCATACATGAAGTTGAGGTGCCCGCCATCAGAATGTTGTGTAATTTGTTTCACTGAACACGGTGTTATACGCTCGATACAGATGATTATCATCTCTGGAGGCTAGGCCTACGGGAAAGAGTTTGACTACATACAAATACGTTACGCACTCCCGCTGTTCGACTCTCTACTTTAATATTCATAGGATTAATTATGGTGTATATTGCCATAACTGGTGAGCGTATTTACTGCTGGAATACACGGTGTAACTCTCGGAGTCACAGGATAGCTGTAGCTACTGATTTATCCGTTCCACTCTCAAAGAATCTATACTGTTAGCTGTTCCAATCTCAATGAAGGTGGTCACATTCTCGAACCGTTTTCCTTGGATCATCGAATTCACACATGATACTAATGTAGCCGTCACCAAAATGTATACGAACTTGCTTCTCTGAACACGAAGTTATACTCTCGATACAGAGGGTTAGCTTCACGGAAGAATATCCCTTCGGTAAGGCGTATGATTCTATACCAGTAGGTAATGCTCCACAACGGTTTGATGCTATGCGTTAATGTTCATATCGTGAATTAAGCTGTCTATTGCCAATACTGTTCAGTGGATTATTCCAGGAATGCCTGGCATTACTCTCGGAATCACAGCATAGATGAAGCTACTGACTCAGACGCCCGACCGTTATTGATGGTGGTGACGTGCTCGAACGGTTTGACCATCGGTCTTCTAATTCATACATGACATTAAGGAGCCCGTCACTAAAATGTCTACTAATGTGTTTCGATAAATACGAAGTTATACCCTTGATACAGCGGATTATGTTCACGGTAGGTAAGATCCGTAAAATCTTTTGACTCTATACCAGTTGGAAACGTTCTCATTCGGTTTGAGACTCTACTTTAATGTTCAAACTTTGAACTGAGGCGATTATTGCCAATTCTGTTCAGCGGATTTACTCCCGGAATAACTCATTTGACTTTTGGAATCGTGGAATAGGCGAAGATATCGACTTAGCCGTTTGTCCCTCAAAGCCGATTGTAAGGTTCTGGAACGGTTTGACCCTCAACCTTCTAATTCATACATGAAGTTAGGGTACCCGTCACTGAAATGCAGACTAACTTCTTTCTCTGAACACGAAGTTATACTCTAGAAACGGCGGGTTTCCTTCTGCGAAGGTAAGGCTATCGGCAATGTGATTGACTTTGTACCAATTAGCAACGATCCAAAACGGTCCGACGATCTACTTTAATATTTAGACCGTGAAATAACGTGTCTATTGCCAATACTGTCCTACCGATTTTATTCAGGAGTACCTGGATTGACTGTCCTAATCGCAGGATAGATGTTACTTGCTTAGCTGTCCGGCTCTCACAAATAGTGGTAATATTTTCGAGCGGTTTGTTCCACTATCTTTTAATATGTGCATGAATTTACGGTGCTCGTTACCAAAATGTATACTGTTTCGTACCGTTGAATATGGTATTACGCTCCCGGTACAGTGAGTTAGTTTTCAGAGGGAAAGGCATTCTGCGTCAGGTTTGACCCTACACCTATAAGTAGTTCTCTAGAACGGCTTGACGGCCTGCTTTCATATTCAAACCGCGTATTAAGGTGTCTATAGCCCATACTGTTGAGCGGATTTACATTCGGAATACCTGGTTTGCATCTCCAAATCGCAGCATTCGAGAGGCTATTGAATTAGTCACTCCAGTCCCAAAGAAGGTGGTAACGTTCTCGAACGGTTTGACAATCGATCTCCTTATGCATAATGAAATTGTGGTCACAGTGACTTAAAATTTACTAATGTGTATTCCTAAACACGTAGCTATACTCCTGATATGGCGGGTTAGCTTCTCAGATGGTAAGGCCTTGCGTAAAACGATTGACTTTGTATCAATTGGCATCGCTCGCAAACCGTTTAACACTCTACGGTCATATTCACTCCGTGATTTACGGTGTCAATTGCCAATACTATTTAGTGGATTTACTCCAGCAATCTCTAGTTTGACTTTCGAAATCACTGGCTAAGTAAGGCTATTGATTAAGCTTTCGAAGCTCAAGGTTGGTGGTAATGTTCTGGAACGGTTTGACACTCGATCCACTAATTCATACATGAAATCAAAGTGTGCGTGTGTTAAAATGTCTACAAATTTGTTTCTCTTGGCACGAAGTTATACCCAGGATACAGCGGATAATGTTCTCGGAAGGTAAGGAATCCGGTAAGGAGTATGACGTTATTCGAATTGGTAACTTTCTCAAACAGTTTGACGCCCTACCTTAATATACAAACTGCGAATTAAGGTATCCATTGCCACTTCCGCTCAGGGGACTTACTCCTGGATTGTTGACTCTCAGAATCACAGGATAGATGGATCTGTTTACTTATCCGTTCTACTTTCGAAGAAGGTGGTAACTTTCTGGAGCGGTTTGAAACCCGATCATCTAATTCATACATGAATTTAAGGTAGCGTCACTAAATTGTATACTAATGTGTTCCTCTAAACACGTAGATATAGCATCGAAACGGCGGGTTAGCCTCTCGGACGGTATGGCACTCGGTAAAATGTTAGACTATATAGGAATTAATAACCTTCTCACAGGGTGCGTCGTTCGATTTTAGTATTCACTCCGCGAATTAAGGTATTTGTTGCCAATATTATTCAGCGGGTTTACCCTCGGGTAACATGGTTTGGCTCTTGGAAACACAGGATAGGTGGAGCTATTGACATATCCGTTAGACTGTCAAAGAAGGAGCTAACGTCCTCGAACGGATTGATCATCGACCTGCAAAATCATACATGAAAACAACGTGCCCGTAAGTAAAGTGTATATGGATTCTCTTCCCTGATCACGAAGATGTACCCCTGATAATGCTGGTTATCTTCTCGCAAGGTAAGTCCTTCGGTAAAATGTTTGACTCTATACCAATAAGTGTCATTCAGCATCGGTATTACGCTGCACATTAATATTTGTGCCATGAAATAGGGTATCTATTGCTAATACTGTTGTTGGATTTACTCCCGGAATACCAGGTGTTACTATCGGAATCACAGGATAGGTCATGCTATTGACGTAGCTGTGCGACTCTCAATGAAGCTGGTAACGTTCTTCGACGATATGATTCTCGTTTATGCTACTCTAACAGGGAAGTAATGTGCCCGTCGGCTGAAGTATGTACCAATTTGTTTCTGCGTACAGTCAGCATAACACTCCCTACACCGGTGTAGGCGTCAAGGAAGGTGAGGAGTTCAGTAAAAGTTAGACTATATACGAATAGGTATCGATCTACATCGGTGTGGATCTGCACCTTAATCTCTATACCCTTAAACAGGGTGTCAAATGCCAAAGATGTATGGCTGATTTGCTCTAGGAATACCTTGTTTGTCGCTAGAAATCACAGGTTGGGTGAAGCTATTGACTCAGCCGTTCGACTCTCAAACAAGGTGGTAACGTTCTAGAATGGTCTGACACTAGATCTTCTAATTCATACATGAAGTGTAGGGTGCCGTCATTAAAATATATACTAATTTGCTTCCTTGAACTCGGAATTATACTCTCGACACAGCGAGATAGGTTCTCGCAAGGTAAGGACATCGGTAAAAAGTTTGACTGTTTAGCAATAGGTAGCGTTCTGTAATGGATTGACAGTCTACTTTGATATTAAATCCGTTGTTTATGGAGTCTATTGCCAACACTGTTGTGCGGATTTTCCTCCCGAAATTTCAGATTTGAATCTCGGAATTACAGGTGAGCTGAAGCTATTGACTTTGCCTTTCGAAACTCAATGACGGTTGTTACATTCTCATGCGGTACGACTCTTTATCTTCTTATTCATTCTTGAAATTAAGGTGCACGTCACTAAAATGTCTACTAATCGTCCCACTGAACACGATGTTGTACTATGGATAGAGCAGGTTAGTTCGTCGGAGGTTAAAGTCTATAGTAAAGCTTTTGACTTTATACCAACTGATAACGCTCTCAAATGGGGACCCGCTACTTTAATATTAAAACCGTGAATTAAGGTGTCTAATGCCAATAATGATCTGCAGACATGCTGCCGTAACATCTGGTTTGATTTTCGGAACGGCACCATCGGTGAAGCTATTGTCTTAGCCGTTCGACACTGGAAGAAGGTGGTAACTTTCTCGAAAGGTTTGTCACTCTACCTTCGGACTCATTCGTGGAATTAAGGCGCCCGTCACTAAAATTTGTAGTAATATATTCCACTGAACACGATGTTATACTATAAATACGTCAGGTTATATTCGCGGCAGGTAAGGCTTTCGGTAAAAGGTCTGAATCGATACAAATTGATAACGTTCTGAAGTGGTAAGGCGCTCCACTTTACTATTCAAACCGTGAATTAAGGTGTCTCTTGACAATACTGTTCAGCGGATTTATTCCAGCAATACCTGCATTGACTCTCCGAATCAATGGAAATGTGAAGCTATTGACTTAGCCGTTGGTCTCTCAATAAAGGTAGTAACGTTCGTGAACGGTATGTCCTTGCATCTACAAATTCGTACTTGAAATTAAGGTGCTTGTCGCCAAAATGTATTCTAATTTGCTCCTCTGAACACGAAGTAATTCGCGGGATATAGGGGGTTATCTTTTCGGAAGGTTAGATCTTCCGTAAAACGTATAACTTTATTCAATTACGTAACGCTCTACAAAGGTATGACGTTCTGCATTAATATTCATTCCGATAATGAAGGTGTTTATTACTAATACCGAACGGGGCATTTACTACCGGAGTAGAGGGTTTGCCTCCAGGAATCCCAGGATACGTGAAGCCATTGACTTAGCGGTTCGTCTCTTGCAAAGGGTGGGACCGTCCTCTAACCGTTTGACCCCCGATCATCCAATCCATACATGAATTTAAGGAGTCGTCACTAAATTGTATACTAATGTGTATCCGTAACCACGTAGCTGTACTGTCGATACGGCGGGTTAGCATCACGGAATGTAAGGTATTCGGTAAAATGAATGACTATATGCAAATTGGTAATGATCTCCAACGGATTGACTCACTACATTATCAATCATGCCGTGAATTAATGTGTTAAATGCCAAAAATAATGAGCGGATTTGTTCCAGGAATACCTGGTATGACTCTTGGAAACACAGGATATGTGAAGCTATTGACTTACCTGTTGGAATATCATTGAATGTGGTAACGGTCACGAACTGATTTACCCTCGATTATCTAATTCATACATGAAATTAAGATGAAATCACAATACTGTGTGTTAATGGGATATCCTGAACACGAAGCTATACTCTCGGTACAGTGGATTAGTTTTTCAGAGGATAAGGTCTTCGGTAAAACGACACGTTTAACTATAAAGAAATTGGTACCGTTCTCACACGGGGTGACGCTATATTTTAATATCCAATCCGCAAATTAAGGTATCTATTGCCACTACTGTACAGCGCATTCAGTCCCGGAATACCTAGGTTGACTGTCTGCAATGGAGGATATGTGAAGCTACTGACCTAGGCGTTCAAATATCATAGAAGGAGGTTATGGTTACGAACTGTTTTACACTCGAAATTCTAATTCATGCACGAAATTAAGATGCCTTCACTAAAATGCATACTAATGTGTTTCCCTAAATACGTTGGTATACTCTCGATACGGTGGGTTTAGATTCTGGGAGGGTATGGCCGTCGGTAAAACGTTTGACTTTATACCAATTGGTAAGGGTCTCAAACGGTTTCACGCTCTACTTCGATATTCAAAACCCGAATTAAGGTATCTATTGCCATTTGTGAACGGCTTATTGAATCTCGCAATGCGTGGTTTGTCTATCGGAATCACAGGTGAGGTGAGGCTATTGACCTAGCCGTTCGATTGTGCAAAGAGTGTAGTAAAGATCTCAAACGGTTTGGCCATCGATATTCTAATTCATTCATGAATTTCTGGTGTCATCACTAAAATGACAATTAACTTCTTCCTCTGAATACGATGTAATGCTCCCGATATGGCGGGTTAGACTATCGCTGGGTGAGGTCATCAGTAAGACTTTTGACTTTATGCAAATTGAATGCGTTCTCGAACGGTTTGTCGCTCGACTGTAGCATTCAAACCGTGAATTAAGTCGTCTATTGCCAACACCTTTCTGGGTATTTACACACGGAATACCAGCTTTCGCTCTCTGAATCACAGGATGGGCGAAGCCATAGCCTTAGCCGATAGACGCACAAGGGTAGTGATTATTTTCTCGCACTGTTTCACACAAGATCTTCTAATTCATACATGAAGTTATGGTGTCCGCCACAGAAATGTGTACTAACTCTTTTCTCTGAACAGGAAGTTATTCTCTCAATGAAGTGGGTGTGGTTTGCGGAAGGTAAGGTCTTCCGTAAGTCGTTTGACTTTATAGCAATTAGTAGCGCTCTCAAGCAATGTGAAGCTCTATTTAAATATTCTGACCCAGACTTACGGTGTCCATTGCCAATATTGTTCAACGGATTTTCTCCCATATTTACTGATATGACTCTCGAAATCACAGGATAGGTGAAGCTATTTACCTATCCGTTCGACTGTTTAAAGAGTGTGGTACAGACCTCGAGCGGTTGGGTAATCGGTATTCTAATTCATACATGAATTTTAAGTGCCATCACTAAAATGTATTCCACCGTGTTTCTTGATAAACGAAGTTATGCTTTCGATACTGAGGGTTAGCATCTCGGACGGTAAGGCTTTCTCAAAGACGTTTGACTTTATAGCAATTGGTAACGTTCTCACACGGTGTGACGGCCTATCCTAATATTCAACGCGTGAATTATTGTGTTCATTTCCAATTCTGCTCAGCGGATTTACACCCGGAGTATGAGGTTTGGCCCTCGGAGCCACAGGATAGGTGCAGCTATTGAATTAGCATATCGACCCTCTCAGAAGGCGGCAACGACCTCGCACGCTTTGACACTCGATCCTCCAAATGCTTGCATGAAAATAAAAATAGAAATAAAATGCGTACTCATTTCTTCCTATGAAAATTAAGCAAGACGATCGCTATAGCGGATAGGGTTCTCAGAAGGGAAGGTTGTGGGTAAAATTAATGACTTTATTGTAATTGGTAATGTTCTCCTATGTTTTGACCCTCTACTTTATCTTAATTCCGAGAATTAACGTGTGCATTGCCGCTACTGTTAAGCGGAGTTACTCACGGAATGTCTGCGTGGCCTCTCAGGGTCACAGGATAGGTGAAGCTATTGACCTAGACGTTCAGGTCTCACAAAGAGTGGTAACGTTCTCGACCGGTTTGACCATCGATACTGTAATTCGTACATAAAGTTAAGGTGCCCGTCACTGAAATGAATACGGATTTCTTTCTCTGAACACGAAGTTACACTCCCGATATAGCGGGTTAAATTCATGGCGGGTATGGCGTTCGGTAAAAGTTTGACTCGACACAAATTGGTAGCGTTCTAAAAATGTGTGACGCTCTATTTTAATATCCAAACCCTGAATTATGGTGCTCTTTGCCAATACTGTTCAGAACATTTACTCTTGGTATACCTTGTTTGACTCTCACAATTATTGGATAGGTGTAGCTGATGACTTAGATGTTCGTCTCTCACAAAAGGTGGCAACGTCCTCAAGCGGTTTAACACTCGATAGTCTAATTTATTCATGAAACTAAGGCGACCTTCACTGAAATGTATATTAATTCCTTTCTTTGAACACATAAATTATAGTCTCGATGCGGCGGCCTAGCTTCGCGGAGGTTAAGGCCTTCTGTAAAACGTTTGACTTTATAGTAGTAAGTAACGTTCTCAAACGGTGTGACGCTCCATTTTAATTTCCGATCCGCGAATTAAGTTGTCTACTGCCAATACTGTAAAGCGCATTTACTCCCGGAATATCTCGTTACACTCTCTGATTCACAGAATATATTAAGCTTTTGGCTTAGCCGTTTGGATCTCAGAGAAGGTGGTAACATTCTCGAACGGTTTGACCCTCGACCTTCTAATCTGTAGATGAAGATGAGGAGCCCGTCACTGAAGTGGAGTCTAGTTTCTTTCTCTGAACACGAAGTAATACTCTCGCTGCAGCGGGATAGTTCATAGGAGGGTAAGGCATTCGGAAAAGCGTTTGACTTTATAGCAATTGGTAACGTTCTCACACGATTTGACGCAAAATTTTAACATTCATACCGTAAATTAAGGTGTCTACTACCAATACTGTCCAGCGGATTTAGTCCCACAATATCTCTTTTGACCCTCGGCATCGCAGAATGGGTGAAGCTATTGAATTAGCCGTTCATTTCTCACATATGTTTTCATCGTTCTCGAGCGGATTCATCCTCGATCTTCTAATTCGAACACGAAGATAAGGTGTCGGTCACTAAAATCTTGACCAATTTCATTCTCTAAACACGAAGTTATACTCTCTATGAAGCGGATGAGGTTCGCGGAAGGTACGGCCTTCGGTGAAACGATTGACTTTATAACTATTGGAACCGTTCATAAAGGGTTTGACACTGAATCTTCTAATACACACATGAAATTAATGTGGCAGTCACTAAAATGAATACCAATTTGTTTCCGTTAACATGAAATTATACTCTCGATACAGTGGGTTATGTTTCTGGGAGGGAAATGTCTTCGGTAAAAGGTTCGACTTTATACCAATTGGTGAGTGTCTCAAACGGTTTCATGCTCTGCTTCAATATTCAGACCGACAATTAAGGTGTCCATTGCCAACAGTGTACAGCTTGTTGACTATCGCAATGCCTGGTTTGTCTTTCGGAATCACAGGACTGGTGAGGCTAATTACTAAGCCGTTCAATTCTCAACTAAGGTGATAACGTTCTCGAACGGCTTTACCCACGATCTTCTAATTAGTACGTGAAATTAAGGTGACTGTCCTCAAAATGTAAATTAATTTGATCCTCTGAACACGATGTTATACTCCCGATTCAGCCGGTTTGGCTTTCGGTGGGTGATATCATCAGTAAGGCGATTGACTTTATACAAATTGGAACCTTTCGAAAACGATTTGTCGCTCTGCTTTATTATTCAAACCGTGAATAGAGTCGTCTACGGCCAACACCCCTCAGGGGATTTACACCCAGAGTACATGCTTCCGCTCTCTGAATCACAGGAAGGGAGAAGCCATAGTCTAAGCCGCTCGACTGCCATAGGTGGCGGTTACGTTCTCGCACTTCTTCACACACCATCATTTAATTCATACATGGAGTTATGGTGTCCACCTCTGCAATGAGTACTATTTTTTTTCTGTGAGCACGAAGTTATTCCCTCGATGAAGCGGGTGCGGGTCGCGTTAGGTAAGGTCTTCGGTAAATCCATTGACTTTATAGGAATTGGCAACATTCTCACATGGTGTGACGCTCTACTTTAATAATCAATGCGTGCATTATGGTGTATATTCCCAATACTGTGCAGGGGATTTTCACCCGGAGTACCTGGTTTGGCCCTCGGAGTCACAGGATATGTGAAGCTATTGACTCAGCAGTTCGATTCCCAAAGGAGGTGGTAACGTTCTCGAGCAGTTTTACTCCGGATTATGCTATTCCTATACGAATGATATGTATGATGCCAATAGATCACAGCAGGTTGACTCCCGAAATACTTTGTTTGTCTCTCGGACCCACAGGATTTGTGAAGCTATCGACTTACCCGATCGAATCTCAAAGAAGGTGGCAACTTTGCAAGCCGTTTGACACTCGATCTTCTAATTCATATTTGAAAATCAGGTGTGTTTCTGCTATAATGTCTACCTATTTGTTTTCGTGAGTATTAAGCATGACACTCGCATCATTGCGTTATCTTCTAAGAAGGTTATGTGTTCTGTAAAAGAGTGACTCTATACCAATTGGTAATGTTCGTCGACGGATTGAACTTCTACTTTTAATTCATACCTAGAATTAATAAGACGAATGCCAAAGCTACTTAGCGGATTTACTCCTGGAATACCTGGTATGACTATCGGAATCACAGGATCGGTGAAGCTATTGCCATGGCGTTTCGACTGCCAAAGAAGGTGGTCCCTCTCTGTGACGGTTTGACTATTGATTTTGATATTTATTCTTGACAATGTGGTGTTCGTCTGCTAATATGTCTACCAATTTATTTCCGTGAACACTAAGCAAGGCACAAGCTACAGCGTGTTCGGTTTTCGAAAGGTAAGGTATTCGGTAAAACGAATGACTATATATGAATTTTTTTATTTATCTTCCACGGTTTGTCTCCCAGCTTTCTTATATATACCGGGAATTATGGTGTCCTTTGTCAATGCTGTTCAGCCCACTTACATCCGGAATACTTGGCTTGGCCCTCGTTATCACAGGATAGATGAAGGTACTGCCATAGCTATGCGACACTCAAAAAAGGTGGTAACGTTTTCGAATGGTTTGGCACTAGATCGTCTATTTCATACATGAAATTAAGGTGCCCGTCACTAAAATATATAAAATTTTGTATCTCTGATCACGAATTTATATCGTCGAGACAGAGAATTAGGTTCACGGACTGTAAGGTGTTATGTACAACGTTTGACATTATACCATCAGGTGGCGTTCTCCAACGGGTACACGCTCTAACTTAATAATCAACCCGCGAATTAAGGTGTTAACTGCCAATAGTATACAGCGGATATACTTCTGATATTCCTGGTGTGTCTCCCGGAAGCACCAGTGCAGGTGAAGCTTCGGACTCAGCCGTTCGACGTTGAAAGATGGTGATAACGTTCTCGAAATGGTTGACTGTCGATCTTCTTATTCATAAATGAATTTGTGGTGGCGGTGACTAAAATATATATTCATTTGTTTCTCTGATCAGGATATTAAATCCACGATACAGCGCCTTTCGTTCTCGGAAAGTAAGGTATACGGTAGAGAGTATGACGCTATGCCTATAGGTAACGTTCTTATACGGTTTGACGTTCTACTTTAATATTCATA
Source organism: Lasioglossum baleicum (assembly GCF_051020765.1). NCBI lineage: Eukaryota > Metazoa > Arthropoda > Insecta > Hymenoptera > Halictidae > Lasioglossum > Lasioglossum baleicum. Next base: position 96,804 of record NW_027469340.1, read on the forward strand.
CCGTGAATAAAGATGACTATTGCTAATAATGTTCAGCACATTTACTCCTGGCATTCCAGGCATGACTCTCGGATTCGCAATTATAGGCGATGCTATTGACGCAGCCGTTCGACACTCAAAGAATGTGGTAACAATCTGGAAAGGTTCGACCCCCGATCCTCTAATTCATACATAGAATTAAGGTGTCCGCCTGGTGAAATGTCCACTAATTTCCTTCCCTGAACCCGAAGTTATACCCACTATACAGCGGGTTATTATCACGAAAGGTAAGGTATCCGGCGTGGAGTATGACGTTACAGTAATTGGTAGCGTTCTCCAGCGGTTTGACGCTGTTCCTTAATATTCATACCGGGAGTTAAGATCCATGGATGCCGTTTGGTAGCAAGTCAAACACTTTACCGATTGCCTTAACGTCCATGAATCTAACTCGCCGTTTCGAGAGTACAGCTACGTATGTAGGGAAACTCATTATCATACATTTTAGTAACGAGCACCATAACTTCATGAATGAATTAAAAGATCGAGTGTCAAATAGCTCGAGAACGATACCACCTTCTGTGAGAGACGAACTGCGCCTTATCTTGGCGTATGAATTTGAATATAAAGGCTTAAGCCACTCGAGAACGTTACCAGCTTCCATGAGAGTCGCACAGCTAAGCCAATAGCGTCACCTATCTTGTGATTCCGAAAGTTAAACCAGATACTCCGGGAGTAAATACGCTGAAAAATAATCGCAGTAGAAACCTTAATGCACGGAATGAAGATTAAAGCAGGCCGTCGAACCGTTGTGCAGCGTGACCAATCGCTACGAAGTCAAGCGTTGTACCGAGGAACTTACCGTCCGAGAACCCACTGTATCGATAGTATATTTTCGCGTTTAGGGACTCACATTTGTATACATTATAGTGATGGCATCTTAATTTTCTTTAGGAATTTAAAGATCGAGGTTTAAATCATTCAAGACCGTTGCAAACTTCTATAATATTCGAACAGCTATGTCAATATCTTCACCTACCCTCCTATTCCGATAGAAACACCAGGTATTCCGGGAGTCAAAACGGTGTACACCATAGGCGGTGGACACCCTAATTCAGGGTTTGAATATTAAACTACACAGTCTAAACTTTGTAGAACGTTACATATTGGCATATCGCCAAACATTTACCGTAGGCCTTACTATCCGGTACTCTAACCTGCTGTACCGATTGTCTCAATTCGTGTTCAAGCAAGAAACCTATTATTCAGTCCCGTGACAGGCACCTACCTTTCATGTATGAATAAGAAAATCGATATACATGCTGTTCCAGAACGATACAACTTTCTGCAAGATTCGCAGAACAAGGTCAATAGCTTCGCCTAGCCTGTGATTCCGCGCTTCGAACCAGGTATTCTGGGAGTGAATCCGCTGTTCAGTGTAGGCAACAGACACATTAGTTTAAGTTATGAATATTAAAGTAGGTAGTCAAATCATTGGAGAATATAACTAGATGGTACAAAGTCAAAGATTTTACCGGATACCTTACCATCCAAGATCCTAACCGGATGCAGCAAGTGTCTTGCATAGTGCTCACGGAAACAAACTAGTAGATACTTTAACAGACGGGCACCACATTTTGATGTAGAAATACATCAATAGGGAGTCTAACCGTTCAAGAAAGATTCCACCTTCTTTTGGAGTAGAACGGGTAACACAATAGCCTCTTACAGTGTCGAACGGACAAGTCAGTAGCTTCAGCTATCCTGTGACACCGAGAGTCACACCATGTATTTTGAAGCAAATACGCTAAACAGTTTTGGCATTAGACACCTTAATTCACGCTATGAATAATAAAGTAGACAGTCAAACCGTGGAAGAACGTTACGTATTTGTATAGACTCAAACTTTTTACCGAAGGCCATACCTTCCGCGAAGCTAGCCCTCTGTATCGAGAGAACATCTTCATCTTCAGAGATACAAGTTATTGTACATTTTAGTGACGGGCATCTTAATTTCATGTGTGAGTTAGAAGATGGAGCGTCAAACGCTTCGAGAACGTTACGTCCATATTTGAGATTCGAACAAAGACAATGGCTTCACCTATCCTGCGATTCCGACTGTCAGTCCAGGTATTCCGGCTGTAAATCCACTGAATAGTATTGCTATTAGGCACATTAATTCGCTGTTTTAATATTAAAGCAGAACGTCACTCCATTTGTGATCGTGACGAATTGGTATAGAGTAAAACCATTTACCGAAAGCCTTACATTCCATGAATGAAACCCAATCTACCGAGAATACATCGTCGTGTTCAGTGAAATCCACTAGTTTACATTTTAGTTACGGTGACCATAATTTTATGAATGAAATGGAATATCGAGGGTCAAACCATTCGGAAACGTGACCACCGTCAGTTAGATTCGTACGGCAATGTCAGTAGCCTCACCTATCCTGTGATTCCGAGTGACAATCCAGGTATTTCGTGGACTATATCCGCTGTACATTATAGGCATTTCCTTCCGCTATAAATAATAACGTATAGACTCACACAGTTGAACACCGTTACTTATTGGTGCAGTGTCCATCCTTTCACCGACGGCCGTACCTTCCTAGAAGCTAACCCGCTGTATCGAGAGTATAATTTCGTGGTCAGAGAAGTAGAACAGTATAGAGTTTGGTGACGGGCAGCATAATTTTATCTATGTACCAGAGGATCCAGTGTCAAACTATTCGAAAACCTTAGCACCTTCTTTGAGAGTCCAACGGCTATGTCATCAGCTTCACCTGTAGTGTGATTCCGATTGTCAAACCAGGTATTCCGAGAGTAATTTCGCTGATCAGTATTGTTATTGGACACCTTCATTCACTGTTTGAATATTAAAGCAGACTGTCAAACCGTCTTGGATCATTACCTATTCGTGTAAGGTTAAACTTCTTATAGAAAGCCTTACCCTCCAAAAACCGCACCCGCTGTATCCGGACTATAACACCATACTCAGCGGTACGAACGAGTATTCATTTCAATAACGAGCACCGTAATTTCATGCACGTATTAAAAGATCGAGTGTCAAACCGTTCGAGATAGTTACCTCCTTCTTTGGGGTTCAATGGGCTAAGTCAATAACTTAATGCATTCTGTGAATCAGAGAGTCAAACGAGATATTCCGGGAATAAATGCGCTGTACAGTATTGGCAGTAGGCACCTTAATTCGCGGAATGGATATAAAGGTAGTGCGCCAAACCGATTCAGTTCGTTGCCAATTGGTATAAAGTCATACACTTTACCGATGGCCATACTTACGGTGAAGCTATCCCGCTGTCTCGAAGTTATACCATCGTTTCCTGAGAAATTAGTATCCATTTCTGCATTGGGCGCCTTAATTTCATGTGTGAATTGGAAGATCGAGGGTCAAACCGATGGGAACGGTACCATCATCTTTGATGGTCAAACGCCAAAGTCAATAGCTTCACCTATCCTGTTATTCCGAGAGTCAAACCAGTCCTTGCGGGAGTAAATCCGCTGAATTATATAGGCAATTGACACCATAATTCACGAAATGAACTTTAAAGTCGAGATTCAATCTATTGGAGACCATTGTCAATTGGTATAGAGTCAGTCTTCTTACAGAAGGCCTAACCTTCCGAGAACATAACTCGCTGTATCGAGATAATAATTACGTGTCCAAGGAAATAAATTAGTACGCATTTTAGTGACGTACACCTCAATTTCATGCACGAATTGGAAGAGCGACCGTCAAATCGTTCCACAACGATACCACATTATTCGGGAGGAGAACCTCTATGCTAACAGCTGCACCTATGCTATCATTCCGAAGGTCAAACAAGGTATTCCTGGTGACAATCCGCTGTATACTATTGGCATCGGACATCTTAATTCACAGTATGAAAATTAAGGTAGAGCGCTAAACCTATGTAGAACATTACCCATTGGCTTAGAGTCAAACTTTATACAGGAAGCCTTACCTATCTCGAAGCAAACCCGCCGTATCGGGAGTATAACGATGTGCTCTGAGAAACACATTACTTTGCATTTTCGCGAAATGCACCTTAATTTCAGGCATGAATAAGAAAATCGAGAGTAAAGCCATTCAACAACGATGTCACCTTCTTTTCGAGTCGCAAAGCCATGTCAATAGCACCACCTATCCTGTGATTCTGAGAGCCAAATCAGGTAGTCCGGGAGGAAGTCTGCTTAAGTGTATTGGCAATTGTCACCGTAATTCACGGCACGAATATGAACGTAGTGAGACCAACCGTCGTAGAACATTACCAATTAGTATAAAGTCAGCCCTTTTAACCAATACCTTACCTTACGTGAACCCAACCCGCAGCAGCGACTGAGTTCCTCAGATTTCACGTTTTCAAAATATTAGACATTTTAGCAGACGGACACATTATTGTCATGCATGTATAGGAATATCGTGGGCAAACCGTGCAAGAACGTTACCACCTTCTCTAAGAGTCGCACATCTCAGTCAATAGCTTCACCTATCCTTTGATTCCGACAGTCAAACCAGATATTCCGGAAATAACGAGCATTAGAGGTCATGGGACACCCTAATGCACGGAACAAATAATAAAGTACAGACTCCAAGCGTAGTAGAGCGTTACATATTAGTATGAAGTCAAACTTTTTACCGGATACCCTACCCTCCGAGAAATAACCCGCATTAGGTTGTGTCTTGCATGGTATTCACGGAAATATTTTCGTATATATTTTAGCAGCGGGACACATTGTTTTCCTGTATGAGTAGCAGAATCGAAAATCAAACCGTTCGAGAAAGTAGCCACCTCCTGTGAGGGTCACAGCTGCGTGAATAGCATCACCGATGCTGTGATACGAAGAGCAAAACCAGATATTCCGGGATTAAATCCGCAGAACAGTATTGGCAATTGACATCCTAGTTCACGATATAAATATTAACGTGCACAGTCAAACCGTTGTAGAAAGTTAGTTATTGGTATAGCATCAATCATTTTACCGAAGGCCTGACATTCAGAGGTCCAAAAACGCTGTATCGAGAGTATAACTTCGCGTGCAGAGAAACAAATTAGTATACATTTTAGAGACGGGCACCTTAATTTCATGTACGAATAAGAAGGTCGCGAGACAAACTCCTCCAGAACGTGAACACCTTTCATGGGAGTGAAACAGCTAAGTCTATAGCTTCACTTATCCTGTAACTCCGGGAGTCGATCCTGGAAGTCCGGGAGAAATCCGCTGAACAATATCGGGAATAGACTCCATAAATCACAGTTTGAGTATTATAATAGAGCGTCACACCTTGTGGGAACGATACCAATTGCTATAAAGTCAAACGCTTTCCAGATAGCCATAACGTGCGAGAAGCTAACCCGCCGTATCGAGAGTATAACTTTGTGTTTAAAGAAACACAATAGAGTACATTTTAGTGAGGCCACCTTAAAAACATGGAAGAATTAGAATATGGGGTGTTAAACCGTTCGAGAAAGTTAACACCATCTTTGAGATTCGAACGGCTAAGGTTATAGCTTCACCTATCCTGTGATTCCGAAGGTCAATCGAGATATTTCGGGAGTGAATCCGCTGTGCAGTATTGGCAATCGATACCTTAATTCACGGTGTGTGAATTAAAATAGAGCGTCAAAGCGTTTTGGAGCGTTGCCAATTGGTATATAGTCGTACATTTTACCTATGGCCTTACCTTCGGAGAAGCTAACCCGCAGTTTCGAGAGTATAATTTCGTGTTCAGAGAATGAAATTACTCTTCACTTTTGTGACCGGCGCCTTAATTTCATATATGAATTAGATGAGCGAGGGTCGTGAGATACGAACGGCTATGTGAATAGCAACACCCATACTGCCTTTCCGAGAGTCAAGCAAGGTATTCCGGAATTTAATGCACCGAACAGTATTGGTACTAGACACCTTACATCACGACATGAATATGGAGGTTGAGAGTCCAACCGTTAGAGAACTTACCAATTCGTATAAAGTCATATTTCAATACCTTAGCAATACCTTAACTTCCGAGAACCCATCACACTGCAGCGACTGTGCTCCTTATTTTTGATGTTTTCAAATTTGTAGACATTTTAGTAGACGTACACATTAGTTTCATGCATATATATAGGAATATCGAGGGAAAACCGTTCGAGAAAGTTATCTCCGTCTGTGAGAGACGAGCGGCTAAGTCAATCACCTATCTTGTGGTTCGGAGTGTCAGCCTGGGAGAACCGAGAGTAAGCTCGCTGAAGAGCATTGGCAATAGTCATATCAATTCTCGGTTTGAATATTAAAGCAGGTCGTTATGCAGTTGTAGAACAATACCTATATGCTTAGGGTCAATCTTCTTTGAAAATGCCTTACCATCCGAAGGGCTAACCCGCTGAATCGGGAGAATAACACCATGTACAGTGGTACGAACAAGTGTACATTTCCTGACGAGCACATTGATTTCATGCATGGATTAGAAGGCGTAGGGTTAAACCGTTCGCGAACGTTGCCACATCCTGTGAGATACGAACGGCTGAGTCAATGCCTTCACCTATCCTGTGAATCGGATGTTCAAACCAGGTGATCCGGATGTAAGTCCGTTGAGGAGTTTTGGCAAAGCACACCTTAATTCACTGTTTTAATATTACAGTAGAGCGTCAATCCGTTTTCGACCGCTACCAAGTCATAAAGTCAAACGTTTTAACGATGACCTTGCCTTGCGCAAACCTCAGCGCCCACATCGAGTGTACAAATTCGTGTTCATAGAAGGAAACTCGTACTCATTTTCAGCAACGGTCTCCTTAACTTCATATATGAATTAAAAACGGTCATACCGTTTTAGAACATTACCACCCTCTTTGAGAGTCGAGCGAATAACGCAACAGCCCCACCTATCTTGCTAATCCGAGAGTCAAACCAGATATTCCGGGAGTAAATGCCCTGTACCGTATTGGCAATAGACATCACAATTCACGGTTTGAATGTTAATGCAGAGCGTCATACTGTTGCAGAGCGTTACCTATTTTTACACGGCCAATCTCTCTACTGGAGGCATTAACTTCCTAGGAGCAGACCCGCTGTATCGAGATTATAACTTCACCGTGAGAGAAGCAAATTAGTACACATTTTAGTCACGGGCATCTTAACTTCATATATGAATGAGAATGTCAATGAACAAGCCGCTCGACAGCGTTGCCACCTTCTGCGAGAGACGATCGGCTATGTGAATAGCTTCACCGATCCAGTGATTCCTAGCGTCAAACTAGGTCTTCCGGGAGTAAATCCGCATATCAGTATTGGTAATACACACTTTAATTCACGGTATGAATAAGGTAGAGAGTCCAACCGTCAGTGACCATTGTAGGTTGGTATAGAGTCATTCTTTCTACAGATTACCTTACCGTCAAGAAACATAACCGGCTGCAGGGAGTGACTTGCTTTGTGTTGAGAGTAACTAATTAGTATTTATTCTGATGGCGAGCACCTTAGCTTCATGTATGAATAAGAAGATAGTGTGTCATACCGTTCCAGAGCCTTACCACGTTCTCCGAGAGTCTAAGGGATAAGATAATAGTTCCTGCTGTCCTGTGATTCCAAATGTGAATCCAGGTATTCCGAAAGTACATCCGCTGTAGCGTATTGGCAATGGACTCCCTAATTCACGTTTTAAATATTAGGTACTGAGTCAAACCGGCGGAGAACGATATCAATTATATTAAAGTAATTCTTTCACACGAAAATCATATCTTCCGAGAACCTGTCCTGCTGAAGCGAGTGCCTAGCTGAGTGTTCACGGAATCCTATTAGTATGCACTATAGCCGACGGACATCGTATTTTCATTTGTGAATAGAATAATCGAGAGTCAAAACCGTTCGAGAACGTTACCACACTCTTTGAGAGACGAAAGGCTATGTCAATAACTTCACCTATCCTGCTATTCCGATAGGCTAACCAGGTATACCGAGAGTCAATCAGCTTTACACTACCGTCAATGAACACTTTTGCTCACTGTATGAATATTAAAGAACGCAGTCAAACATTTGTAGAACGTTACATACTGATATAATGTCAAAAGTTTTACCTAAACCTTACCGTCTGAGAACCAAAACCCTGTATCTAGAGTAAAAATTGAGTGACGTGCACCTAAATTTCATGTGTCCAATGGGGACATCGAGTGGGGAAACGTTCCAGAACGTTACCACCTTCTTTATGAAACATCACATATAACACAATAGCGTCACCTATTCAGTGGGTCCGAAGGTTGATCTAGGGAATGGGGGAAATTGCGTTCAACATTATTGGTTATAGGCACCGTATTTCACGGTTTGTATATTTCAATAAAGAGTCAAACCGTTTGATAACGTTACCTATTGATATAGGGTCTAACATTTTACCGATGGCCTTAACGTCCGTGAAGCTAACCTGCTGTATCGAGTGGATAGCTTCGTGTTTAGGGAAACACATTAGAATACAATTTAGAGACGTCACCACAAATTCATGTATGAAATAGAAGATAGAGGATCAGCCTCTTCGAGAATGTTGTCACCTTCTGTGAAAGATGAACGGCTTAGTCATTAGGTTCACGAGTCCTGTGACTCCGAGGGTCAAAGCAGGTAATCCGGCAGTAAATTCGCAGAAAAGTATGTTCAAGAGACACCTTAATTCTCGGTATGAGTGCTAAAGCAGATCGTCATACCGTTGAAGAACGTTACATACTCGCATAGCGTCAAACCTGTTGCCGAAAGCTTTCTCTTCTGTAAAGCTATCCCGCCGTATAGATAGTATGACTTCGTGTCGAGAGAAACACATATGTAGACATTTTAGTCACAGGCACCATAGTTTCATGTATGAATTACAAAATCGAGAGACAATCCGTTCGAGATAGTAACCGCCTTCTTTGAGTGTCCGCCGGCTAAGTCAAATGCTTCACGTATCCTGTGGTTACGAGAGTCAAACCAGATACTTTGGAAGTAAATGCGCTTAACAGTATTGGTATTTGGGCACCTCCATTCACGGTTTGAATATTAAAATACAGCGTCAAACCGTTTGAGAACGTTACCAACATCTCTGAGAGTCGAACGGATAGGTCCATAGATATGATACCATACCCTCCGAGAGCCTAACCCGCTGCAGGTAGTGTCTAGCTTAGTGATCACGGAAAAATATTAGAAGATATATTAGGAGAGGGACACCTCGTGCTCGAGTTTCACTAGCTGAATCGAAAGTCAAACCGTTCGTGAACGTATCCATCATCTTTGAGACTGGCACAGCTACGTCAATACCTTCAACTGCCCTGTGATACCGAGAGTCAAATCAGTTGTTCCGGGAGCATATCCGCTGGTCAGTGTTGGCAGTAGACACCATGATGCACGCTATGAATATTAAAGCAGGTCGTCACGCCGTTGTAAAACATTTCATATAGCTGTAGAGTCAATGTTCTTACAGAATGCCTTACCCTCCGATAAACTAACCCGCTGTATCGGGAGTAAGACACCGTGTTTCAAGGTACGAACTATTATACATTTTGGTAACGGGCACAACAATATCATGTATGAATTAGCGGATCGTTAGTCGCACCGTTCGAGATCGTTGCCACATTCTGTGAGAGGCGAACCGCTAAGTCAATTGCTTCATCAATCCTGTGATTCGGAGAGTCAGACAGGGTATTCCGGGATTAAATCGAGTGAACATTACTGGCAATAGATACCTTAATAAGCGGAGTAAATATTTAAATAGAGCGTCACACGGCGTGAGAACGTCGATAATTGCTATAAAGTCAAACGCTTTACCGAATGCCTTAACGTCCTCGAAGCTAATCTGCCGTATCGGGAGTATAGCTACGTGTATAGCAAAACACATTGGAGAACATTTTAGTGGCTGGGACCCTAGTTTCATGTATGAATTAGAAGATCGAGAGTCAAACCATTCGAAGACGTTACCTCCTTCTGAGAGAGACGGAGGGCTGAGTCAACAGCTTCACCTACCCAGTGGTTCGGAGAGTGAAACCAGGTATTCCGGTAGAGAGTCCGCTGCACAGTATTGGCAACAGACACTTTAATTCGTGGTATGAATATAAAAGGAGTCCGTCAACCCGATGGAGGACGCTACTCATTGTTATAGAGACAAACCTTTCACGAATGCCTTGCTTTCCTAGATGCTAACCCGCCGTATCGAGTTTATAACTTCGTGTCCAGAGAAAGGCATTAGTATACATTTTACTGATGGGCACATGATTTTCATGTATGAGCTAGAGAATCGAGTGCCAAATCGATCCAGAACGATAACACCTTCTTAGAGAATCGCACACATATGACAAAAGCTTCATCTATCTTGTGGTTCCGGGAGTCAATCAAGGTACATCGGGACTAAATGCGCCGTACAATATTGGCAATAGGCACCATAGTTCACTGCAGGATTGTCAAAGCAAACCGTCAACCTGTTGTAGAACGTTACCCACTGCTATGGATACAAACATTTGACGAAAATACTTACCTTCCGAGAAGCTAATCTCGTGTTCAGAGAAAGGCAATATTATACATTTTAGTGACGGGCATCTCAATTTCATATATGAATTACAATATCGGGCGCCCAACCAAGCGAGTACGTGCCTACCGTCTTGACGGATCGCTCAGTTCAGTCAACAGCTAGACCTATCATATGATGGCAAGAGTCAAACGAATTACTGTACATTTTAATGACGAGCACCTTAACTTCATGCATGACTTAGTAGATCGAGTGTCAAACCATTCGAAAGCGTTTGCACCAACTGTGAGAGACAAACGTCTAAGTCAATAGCTTCACCATCCTGTGATTCCGTGAGTCAAACGAGGTATTCCGGGGGTGAATCCGCTGAAGAGTATTGGCTATAGACACATCGATGCACAGTTTGAATATTGAAGTAGGCCATCAAGCCGTTGTAGAACATTACATATAGGTGATGGGCCCTACCTTCCGAGAACCTAACCCACTGTATCGAGAGTATAACTTCGTGTCCAGAGATACAAATTAATATATATTGCAGAAACGGGTACCTTAATTTCATGTATGAATGGAATGATCTGGGGGGAAACCTTTCCAGAACGTTACCACCATCTTTGTGAAAACGCACATCTAACACAATAGCTTCATCTATCCTGTGGTTCCGGGAGTCAAACTTGATATATCAGGAGCAAACCTGCTGGACAGGATTGGCAATAGAGAGTTTAATTCACTGTTCGAATATTATAGTAGAGCATCAAGCCGTTGTAGAACATTACATATTGGAATAGAGCCAAAATCTTTATCGAAAGCATTACCTTCGGTGCAACTAAGCCGCCGTATCGTGCGTATAACTTCGTGTCCGGAGAAGCCAATTAGTAGGCATTATATTCGCCGGCATCTTACTTTCCTGTATGAAATATATAGATCGAGTGTCAAAACGTTCCGGAACATTGCCACCCACTTCGAGGGACGAACGGCTAAGTCAAGAGCTACACCTATTCTATAATTCCGAAAGTCAAACAAGGTATTCAAGGAGACAATCCGCAGAACAGCATTGGCAATTGTCACCCTAGTCCACGTAATAAACATTAACATACCTAGACAAACCGTTGTAGAAAGTTACTTATTAGTATAGCGGCAAATTGTTTACCGAAAGCCTTACCTTCCGTGCATCTATCGCGCCGTATCGAGAGTATAGCTTCGTGATCGTGGAAGCAAGTTCTTGTACACATTAGTGACGGGCACCATCATTTGGAGTACGATTTAGAAGATCGAGGGTCAATCCGTTCGTGAACGTTACCAACTCGTTTGAGAGGCTATCGTCTAAGTCAATAGCTTAACCTGTCCTGTGATTTAGAGAAACAAACCAGGCACTCCCGGATTAAATCCGCCGAACAGTATTGGCAGTAGATACATTTATTCTCGGATTAAATATTGAAGTATGGCGTCAATCTGTTTGACAGCGTTACCAATTCGTATGAAGTCAAACGTTTTACAGAACGTCATAGCTGTCGTGAATGTAGTCCACTGTATCGAGAGTATAACATCGCGTTCAGTGGAACAAAATACTCTAAATTTTAGCAGCGGGCACCTTAATTTCATGAATGAATTCGAAGATCGATTGTAAAACCGTTCAAGAACGTTACCCCCTCCTTTGCGAATCGAACGGGTATGTCAGCAGTTTCACCTGTCCTGTGATTCCGATAGACAAACCAGGCGTTCCGAGATTCAGCAAACTGTACACTATTGGCAATGGACAATTTGATTCACGGTATGCGTATTAATGTACATAGTCCATTTCTTGTAGAACGATACCTATTGGCATACTGTCAAATGTTTTAATGAAGACCTCACCCTCCGAGTACCTAACCCGCTGCATTGAGAGTATAAATATCGTGTTCAGAGAATGAAATTAGTCTCCATATCAGAAACCGTCACCTTATCTTCATGTAAGAATTAGAATATGGAGGGTTGAACAGTACGGGAACGTTATCACCTTCTGCGAATGTCGAGCGGCTACGTCAATAGCTTCACATATCCAGTGATACGGAGAGGCAAACCAGGTATTTTGGGATAAATCCGCTGGAAAGTGTTTGCAACAATCTCCTCAATTCACGGTTTAAATATTAATACAGACCGTCAAACAGTTGTGGAACGTTACTAATTGCAATAAATTCAAACGTTTTACCGAAGACTTTACACCCCGAAATACTAACCCGCTGTATCGGTAGCATACCCTCGTGCTCAGAGAAAGAAATTATTACTCATTTCAGTGACGGGCACCTTAATTGCATGTGTGAATTAGAAGACCTATTTCCAAACCATTTGAGAAGGTCACCACTTTCTATGAGTGTCGAACAGCTAATTCAACAACTTCACCTATCCTGTAGTTCCGAGAGTCAATCCAGTCATTGCGGGAGTAAATCCGCTGAATAATGTGGACAACTGACACCATACTTCACAGTATGAACTTTAAGGTCGAGATACAATCTGTCGGAGATCATTGTCAATTGGTATGGAGTCACTCCTTTTACCGAAGTCCTTAACTTCCGAGAACATAACTCGCTGAATCGTGATAATAATTACGTGTCCAAGGAGACAAATTAGTGAGCATTTTAGTGACGTACACAATAATTCTGTGCACCAATGGGATGATCGTACGTGAAGTCATTGCACAACGATACCAATTTCTTCGAGAACCGAACTTCCAAATCAATAGCTACACCTATCCTGTCATTCCGATGGTCGAAAAGGTATTCCAGGAGTCAAACCGGCGTAAATATCTGGCATCGGACATCTTAATTCACGGTATGCATATTAAGGTAGTGCGACAAACCTTTGTAAAACTTCACCTATAGGTGTAAAGTCAAATGTTATGCAAACAGCCTTACCCACCGCGAGACATACGAGCCGTATCGAGAGTATGACATTGTGCTCGTAGAAGCACATTAGTTTACATTTTAGCGACGGGAACCTTAATTTCATGCGTAGATTAGAAGATCGAGTGTCAAACCGTTCGGGAAAGTTACCTCCCTGTTGGTAAAATCGCACATATAAAATAATAGCTTCACCTATCCTGTGGTTACGAGTACCACACTAGATATACCAGGAGTATATTCGCTGAGGAGTATTGGCAATGGACACCATAATTCACGGATTCAATATTAAAGAATAGCGCGAAACTGCATGACAGCGATACCAACTGCTATAAAGTCAAATGTTCTACCACAGGCCGTACCAACCGCGAACCTCACCCGCTTCATCGAGAGAATATCATCGTTTTCAGAGGAACAGATTACTATACATTTCAGGGACGTTAAATTCATGTATGAATTAGAAGATAGGGTATCGAACCGTTGGACAATGTAACCAGATTCTTTGAGAGTCGCACAGCTACGCCAATAGCTTCACCTATCCTGCTACTCCGTTAGTCAAACCAGGTTTTCCGGGAGACAATACGGTGTACACTATAAGCTGTGGACATCCTAATTCACGGTTACAATATTAAACTACAGAGTCTAAACTTTGTAGAACGTTACCAACTGGTATAACCTTCTTAGCGAGTCGATGGGCAAAGTCAATAGTTTCACCCATACTGTGATTCCAACAGTCGAACCAGGTCTTCCGGGAATATATCCGCTCTACAGTACTGGCGATATACACCATACTTCCAAGTATATGTAATGAAGTGCAGATTCAAGCCGTTGTAGAACGTTACGAATTGGCATGGAGTCAAACCCTTTACCGAAGGCCTTACCTTCCAAGAACCCATCGCTCTGTAGCGATTGGCTTGCTCAGTGTTCACCGGAAGATGTTAATAGAGGGACACCATATTTTCAAGTATTATTATGACGATCGATGGACAAATCGAGAAAGAACACTACCTCCTTCCTCGAGAGTCCAACTGCTCAATCAATAGATACACCTATCCTGTGATTTCGCGGCTCAGACCACGTATTCCGGGAGTGAATCCACAGACCTGTATTACCAATGGACACGTTAATTCACGGTACGAATATTAAAGTGAAGAGTCAAATCTTTGTTGAACGTTACCTATAGGTATAGCGTCAAACTTTTTACCAGACCTTACCCTCTGATATCCTATGCTGCTGTACCGATAGTCTAAATTCGTGTTGAGGGAAGCAACCTATTATTCCTTTTAGAGACGGGCAAGTTCATTTCATTTATGAATACGAAGATCGATAGGCATACTTTACCAGAATGGTACTACTTTCTGTCAGCATTGCACGGCTGTGAACTGGGTGTACGGGGAGTGAATCCGTTGTTCAGTATAGGCAATGGACACCTTAATTTATGTTATGAATATCAAAGTAGGGAGTCGAACTGTTAGAGACCATTTCTAATTTGTGTAAAGTCCCCCTTTTTAACGAATACATCACCTTCATAGAACATGTCAGGCAGTAGCGAATGTCGTGCTTAGTGCTTTCGGACGCAAATTAGTAGAAATTATAGCAGAAGCACACCTTATTCTCGTGTATGAATTAGAAGACCGAGTGCTAAATCGTTCGAAACCGTTCCCACCCTCTTTGAGAGTAGCACGGCTAAGTCAATAACTTCTCCTATCCTGTTATTCCGATAGACAAACCGGATATTCCGAGATTCAGTCCGCTGTACTCTATTGGCAATGGAAACTTTACTACACGGTTTGAATTTGAAGGTACAGAGTCGAACATTTGTAGAACGTTAAATAATGGTATAATGACGAAAGTTTTACCGAAAACATTACCCTCCGAGAACTTAACCCGGTGAATGTAGAGTATTACGTGGTATTCAGGGTAACAAATTTGTATTCGATGCAGTGGAGAGCACCGGAATTTCATGTACGAATGAGAAGATAGAGAGGAGAACCGTTCCAGGACGTTACCACCTTCTTTGAGAGACAAACGGCCAAGTCGATAGCTTCACCCATTCCAAGATAACAAGAGTCAAATTAGGTATTCCGGGAATAAATCCGCTGAACAGTTTTGCAATTGACACTTTAATTCACGGTATGAATTTTAAAGTAAAGAGTCAAATCTTTGGGGAAAATTACGTATACGTATAATGTCATTCTTCTTGCCGAAAACCTTACCTTAAGAGAACGTAATCCGCTATAGCCAGTGTCTTATTTATTGTTCACGGAAACAAGTCAGTAGACATTATAGTAGAAGCACACCTTATTTTCATATATGAACAGAATTATCGAGAATCTAACCGTTCGAGTACAATCCCATCTTCTTTTAGAGTCGAACGGTTAATGCAATAGCTACACCTATCCTGCTATTCCGACAGGCAAACTAGGTATGCCGGTAGTCAATCCGCTGTACACTATTGGCAATGGATACTTTAACTAACGGACTGAATATTAAAGTGGAGCGTTAAACGGTATGAGAACGGTACCAGTTGTCATAACGTCAAGGTTTATACCAATTACCTATCCTACCGACAACCTATACCGCAGCAGCGAGTAACCGGAAACAAATTAGTATACGTTGGAGTGACGGACACCTTAATTTCACGTATGAATAAGAAGATCGAATGTCAAACTATTCCAGTACGTTTCCATCTTCTTTCAGAGTCGAACGTCTTAGTCAATAGCTTCGCCTATTCTGTGATTTGCAGTGTCAAACCTTGTATTCCAGGAATAAATCCGCTGACCAGTATTAGTAACTGACCCCATAATTCAGGGTCTGAATACTCAAGATAGCGCGTCAGACCGTTCGAGAACCTTACCAGTTGCTATAAAGTCAAAGGATTTACCGATGATCATACCCTCCGAAAAATTAACCCGCTGTATCGAGAGTATAAAACTGTATACAGAGGTACACACCTGTATGTACTTTAGTGGCGAGCACCATAATTTCATGAATGAATCCGAATATCGATGGTCGAACCGAGTGAGAACGCTACCGCCTTCTTTTGCAAATCGAATGGCAGTGCCAGCAGCATCACCTATCCTATGATTCCGCAAGTATTCCTGGAATAAACCTGCAGTTCAGAATGGGCAATAGGGACAATATTTCACGGTATAGATATTAAAGTACACTGCCAAACCGTTGCCGAACGTCACTTATTGCCGCATTGTCAAACATTTAACCGAATACCTTACCTTCCCAGAAGTTACCCCACTGTATACTCACGGTATTAATATTAAAGTAGATCGTCAAATTTTTGTGGAACATTACACGTTGTTATTGTGTCAAATTTTTTCCCATCACTTTACCTTTCGAAAACCAAACCATGTGCATCGAGGGTATAACTACGTGTTCATGGAAGAAAATTTGCATTCATTTTAATGGCTGGCACCTCAATCGCTTGGATGAATAAGTATATCGCGAGGCAATGCGTTCGGGAACGTTATCACCTTTTTAGAAAATCTAACAATAGCAATAGGCACCATAATTCACGGTCTGGATAAAGCAGTAGAGCGTCAAAAAGTTTGAGAGCATTGCCAACTGGGATAGGATCAAACACAATACAGATGTCATTACTTTCGGAGAAGCTATCGCGCCGTATCGAGATTATAACTTCGTGTTCAGAGGCAGAAATTCGTCTTCATTTCTATGACGGGCACCGTAACATCATGTACGAATTAGTAGATCGAACGTCAGATCGTTCGAGATCGTTTCCACCTCCCGTGAGAGACGAACGGCTAAGTCAACAGCTTCAACTATTCTCTGATTCGGAGAGTCACACCAGGTATTCTGGGATTAAATCTGCTGGACAGTAACTGGCAATAGACACCTTAACTCAGGGTTTGAATATTGAAGTACAGTGTCAAAACGTTGTTGATCGTTAACAAATTCTATATTGTCATTCTTCTTACCGAGGACCTTATATTCCGAGATCCTAATCCGCTGTATCGAAAGTATAACTTCTGATTCAGAGAAGCATATTAGATTACATTTTAGTGACGGGCACCCCTATTCCACATACAAATTAGAAGATAGAGGGCTATAGCGTTCGACATCGTTACCAGCCTATTTGAGAGTTGATCAGTTAAGTCAATACCATCACCTATCCTGTGATTCCGGGAGTGAAACGAGGTACTCCGGGACTAAACTCCCAGCACAGTATTGGCAATATACACCCTAATTCACGGTTCGAATAGCAAAATTGAGCGTCAAATTGTTGGTGAACGTTATCAGCTGTTATAAAGTTAAACGTTTTACCAAATGTATTACCGTCCGCGAAGCTAACCCGCCGTATCTAGCGTATAGCTACGAGCTTATTGAATCACATTAGTAAACATTTTAGTGACGTGGTAGTTTATTCCATTATGAATAAGAAGACCGAGGGTCAAATCGCTTGAGGAAGATACCAGCTTCTGCGAGGCACGAACGGCTACGTCCATTGCCTCACATATCCAGTGGTTCCGTAAGCTAAACCAGATATTCCGGGCGTAAATGCAATGTACAGTATTGGCAATAGACAAACTCCATTCACGGTTTGAATATTAGGGCAGGCCGTCAAGCCGCTGTAGAACATTACCAATTCGTATTCGGTCATTATTCTTACCGAATACCTTACCTTCCCGGAAAATAACACGCTGTAGCGAGTATCATGCTTAGTGCTCGCGGAGATAAAATTGGTTGACAGTTTAGCAGGCGGACAGATTTTTTTCATGCATGAATCGCAAAATCATGCGTCGAACCTTTGGAGGGCGATCCCGCCATCATTGAGAATCGTACATCTATGTCAATAGCTTCACCTGTACAGCGATTCCGAGAGGCAAATCCGGTTGTCCTGGAGTAAATCCTCTGGACAGTATTTGCAATCGATAGCTTAATTCACAATATGAATATTAAAGTAGAAGGTCAATCCGACGGAGATCATTACCAAATGGTATAAGGTCAGGATGTTGCCGGATACTTTGCATTCCAAGAACGTTACCCGATGCAGCAAGGGTCATTCTTAGTGCTCGGAAATCAAATTAGTATACATTATAGCTGAAGCACATCTTATTTTCATGATCGAGCAGAATAATCGAGAGTCACATCCTACGCGAACGATCCTACCTTCTGTGGTAGACGAACTGCTAAGTCAATAAATTCAGCTATCCTGCGATTCCGAAATTCAAATCTGATGTTCCCGGAGTAAATGCGTTGTACAGTACTGGCAATAAACACCACAATTCACGGTTTTTATATTAACGTAGACCGTCAAACAGTATGAGAGCGTTACCAATTGGTATAAGGTCAGGCGTTTTCCCGAAGGTGTTAACATCCGCGAAACTCACCAGCTTCATTGAGGGTATAACTTCATGAGCAGGGAAAAAAATTAGTATTCATTGCAGAGACTGGCACCTTTGCTTCATATACGAATTAGAAGTTTGAGGGTCAATCCGCAAGAGAACGCTCCCACCTACTGTGAAATACGAACTGCTAAGTTTTCAGGTTCACCTTTCCTGCGATTCCTGGGGTCAACGAAGTTTTTCCGGCAGTAAATCCGCAGAACGGTATTGGCAGTAGAAACATTAGATCACGGTTTGAAAATTAAAATAGTGCGATGCACCTTGTCAGAACGTTACTAATTGCTATAAAGTCAAACGCTTTACCGAATCCTTTACATAACCTGACGTATCGAGAATGTAGCTTCTTGTCTAGTGAAACACATTACTATACATTTTAGTGACGTCACCCTAAATTCGCGTATGATATAGAACAGCGTGACTCAAGCCATTCGAGGACAATACCACCCGCATTTAGAGTCGAACGTCCAATTCGAAGGTTTCACCAGTCGTATGATTCCAATTGTCCCATCAGGTATCCCGTGAGTAACTACGATGAAAACTATTTTCATTTGACGACTTGATCCACGGTTTGACTGTTAAAGCTGAGCGGCAAACCTCTTGAGATCGTTACTACTTGCTATAAAGTCAAAGGATTTACTGAATGCCTTGCCGCCGGGGAAGCTGACCCGCCGTATCGAGTGTATAGCTACGAGTTTAGAGAAACACATTAGTATACCATTTAGTGCCAGCACCATAAATTAATGCATAAATTAGAATATCGATGGTGAAACCGTTCGAGAACGTTACCACCCTCTTTGAGATTCGGACGGCTAGGTCAATAGTTTCACCTATCCAGTGATTCAGATGGCCAAATCAGTTACTCTTGGAGTGAATCCGCTGTTTAGTATTAGCTATAGACACCTTCATTCGGGGTATGAATATTAATGTAGAAGGTCAATTTGTCGGAGAACATTACCAATTGGTACAGTGTCATTCTTTTTACCGAATACGTTACCTTCCTAGATCATAGCGCGATTTTGCGAGTGTCATGCTTAGTGCTCATGGAAACAAATTAGTAGACATTGTAGCAGAGACATACCTTATTTTGATGTATGAATTAGAAGATCGAGTGTCAAACCACACGAGATCATTACCACCTTCTTTGAGCTTCGAACGGACAAGTCAATAGCTCTACCTGTGCTGCGACTCGAGAGTCAAACCAGGTAATCCGAGGGTAAATACGCTGAAGGGTATTGGCAATAGATACCGCAATTCTCGGAGTGAGTATTAAAATTGAGCGTCACACCGTGTGAGAACGATACTAATTACTATAAACTCAATCGATTTACCGAATGCCTTACCGTCCGTTAATCTGACCTGCATTATCGAGAGTATTGGAACGTGTTTTGGGAAACACACCAGTATAGAATTTAGTGCCGGACGCCTTAATTCTACGAATGAGTTCGAAGATAGAGTGACAAACCTTTCGAGAAAGTTACCACCCCCTTTGAGTGTCGATCGCCTAAGTCAATAGATTCACCTATGGTGTTATTCCGAATGTCAAACCAGATGTTCCGGCAGTAAGTCCGCAAGACAGTAGTGGCAATAGACACCTTAATTCACAGTTTTAATATTAAAGTAGCGCCTCCCCATTTGAGAGCGTTATCAATTGGTATAATGTCAAACGCTTTAATGTAGACCTTAATCTCCTACGATCAAACCCGCTCTATCCACAGATTTACATGGTGTTCAGTGGGACGGGTTAGTAGACATTTTATTGACGCGCACCTTCATTTCATGAATGAATAAGAAGATAAAGAGTCATATCATTTGAGAATGATACCACTATCTTTGAGTTTCGAACGGCTAAGTCAATAGCTTCATCTGACCTGAGATTCCGAGATTCAAAACTGGAATTCCGGTAGTAAATCCGCTGAACATTATTGCCAATAGACGCCTCAATTCGCTGAGTGAGTATTAAAGTAGAGCGTCAATCCTTTTGAGAGTGTTACCAATTGGTTTAAAGTCATGCTTTTTACTGAAGACGTTACACTCCGAAAGCCTTTCCCGCTGTATCGAAAGTATAGCTTCGTGTTCAGTGAAACAGCTTGGTATACGTTTTAGGGACGGGACCTTTAATTTCATGTATGAAATAGTACATTGTGGTTCAAGCCATTCAAGAACGTTACCACCTTCTTTGAGAGACGAACGGCTAAGTCAATATCATCACCTATCCTGTAACTCCGTCAACGAGACCAGATGCTCCGGGAGTTAGTGCAGTGAACATTATTGGCAATAGACACCATATACGACGGCTTGAATATTGAAGCAGACCGTCAAACTGTTGCAGAACGTTACCTATTGGTATAGAGTCAATCACTTTATCGATAGCCTTACCTTCGGTGACACTATCCTGCCGTTTCGATAGTATAACATCGTGGTCAGAGGAGCAAATTAGTATCCATTTTAGTGTCTGGCATCTTAATTTCATGTATGAGTTATAAAATCGAGGGTCAAACCGTTCGGGAACTTAATCTCATTCGTGGTGAATTCGCACATAAAACAAAATAGCTTCACCTATCCTATGGATCCTAGAGACACGCTAAGTACTCCAGGAGTATATACGCTGAAGAGTATTGGCAATGGACACCATAATTCACGGTTTGAATATTAAAGTGGAGGGTGAAACCGATTTGGAACGTTAACTTTTGGTATAAAGACTATCCTTTTACCGAAGACCATACCCTCACAGAATTTTGCCCGCTGTATCGATTGCATTATTTCGTGTGCAGTGAAATAATTGGTATATACTTTAGTCGTTGGCACCTTGATATCACGTATGAGTTAGAAGATCGAGTATCAAACCGATCGAGAACGTTACCAGCTTCTTCGAGAGTCGAACGGCTAAGTCAATAGATTCTACTGTCCTGTGATTCCGAAAGTTAAACCAGGTATTCAAGGAGTATGTCCGCTCAACAGTATTGGAAATACTCTACTGTTATTCACGGTTTAAATGTTAATGTAGAGCGTCTAGCGGTATGAGAGCGTTACCAATTGGCATAAAGTCAAACGTTTCACAGAATGCCTTAACGAACGAGAAGCTAACCCACCATATCGAGAGAATGGCTACATGTTTAGGGATACACAATAGTAAACATATTAGTGACCGAACCTTAATTTTGATATGGATAAGAACATCGATGATCAAAATTTTCTAGAAAGATACCACCTTCTACGAGAGCCAAACGGCGAAGTCAATAGATGATTTACACAACCTGTGATTCCTAGAGCTGAGCCAGATATTCCAGGAGTAATTGCGCTGAATAGCATTGGCAACAGATACCATAATTCACTGTACGAATATTAAGATAGGGTGTCAAACCGTCGGCGATCATTACCAATTCGTATTAAGTCATTCATTATACCGACTGCCTTACCTTGCGTGAACCTGACACGCTGTAGCTAGTGTCTCGCTTGTTCCTCCCGGAAACAAATTAGTAGACATTTTAGTGGACGAACACACATTTTTGTGTATAAATATCAACATCTAGAGTCAAAGCGTTCGAGAACCATACCACCCTCCTTGAGAGTCGATCAGATATGTCAATACCATCCCCCATCCAGTGATTCCGAGAGCCACACCAGGTAATCTGATGGTAAATACACTGAAGAGCATAGGCAGTGGACACGATAATGCACGGTTTGAATATTAAAGTAGACAGCCCAACCTTTGTAGAACTTTGCATATTGGTATAATGACAAAAGATTGACCAAAGCCAGTACCCTCCGCGTACCTAAGTCCGTACCCAATCCTCGATATCGAGTGTATAACTTCGTAATCAGAGATACAAAGTAGTATACATTTTAGAAACGGGTACCTTAATTTCACGTATGAGTTAGACGATCAATTGTCTAACCTCTCGAGAACAGAATAGCTTCACCTATCCTGTAATTCCGAGAGTCAATGCCGGTATTTAAATAGCAAATCCGTTGAATAGTATTAGCAACTGACACTTTAATTCACGGTCTGAATATGCAAGCAGGCCGTGAAACCGTTGTAGAATGTTACTTATTGGTATAGAGTCAAACATTTTATCGATAGCCCTACCTTCGGAGAAGCTAACCCCCATCGGGAGAATATAATCGTGATAAGGGAAAGAAATTCAAAACCATTTCTGTGACGGCACCTGAAGTTCATGTATGAATTAGAAGATCGATGGCCAAATCGTTCGCGAACGTTATCACCTTCCTCGAATGTCACTGTTCTAAGTCAATAGCTGCACCTATCCCTTGATTCCGAGAGGCAATTCAGGTATTCCAGGCGTAATTGCGCTGAACGGTATAGGTTTGACGGTTGACACTTTACTTTTCTATTCAAACCGTCAATTAAAGTGTCTATTGGGAGTACTGTTCCGCTGATTTACTCCAGGAATACCTGGATTGAATATCCGAATCCCTGGATCGGTGAAACTATCGAGTTGGCAGTTGGAATCTGATTGAAGGCGATAACTTTCTCGAATGGTTTTGGCGCTCGATCTTCTAATTCATACATGAAGCAAGGCTGTTCGTCTGCTAAAAATCTACTGACTGGTTTCACTGGCACTAAGCATGACACTCGCTAAGGCGCGTTATGTTTTAGGATGGTATCATTTTCAGCAAAACGAATGACACTATACAAATTGATAATGTTCTCCGACGGATTGACCTTCTACTTTAGTATTCGTACCCTGAATGAAGGTGTCTGTTGCCAATACTGAACAGCGGATTTACTCCCGGAAAACCAGGTTTGACTCTCGGTATCACAGGATAAGTGAAGATATTGACGCAGCCGTTCATGTCTCACAGAAGGTGGCAATGTTCTCGAGCGGTCTGAATCTCGTTCTTCTATTTCATACGTGAAGCTAAGGTGCCCGACACTGAGACGAATCCAAATTTCTTTCTCTGAACACGAAGATATACCCCCGATACAGCGCGTTTCTTTTCGGACGTTAAGGTGTTCGGTAAAATGAATGGCTTTATAGCAATCGGTATCGTTCTCAAACGGTTTGACGCTCTATTTTAATATTCAAACCGTGCAGTAAGGTGTCTCTTGTCAATACTCTTCAGTGGACTTACTCCCGGAATACCTGGTCTGTTTTTCGGAATCACAGGATTGGTGAAGCTATGGATATTGCCGATCGACTCCCAATGAAGGCGGTATCGTTCTCTATCGTATTGACCATCGATATTCTAAGTAATACATGAAGTTAATGTGCCCGTCACTGAAATGAATACTAATTTCTTTCCGTGAACACAAAATTATACTCTCGATACAACGGGTTAGTTTCCCGTATGGTAAGGTCTTCGGTTCAACGTTTGACTTCATACCAACTGGTAACGTTCTTAGGCGCTGTCACGCTCTACTTTAATGTTCAAACCGTGAATTAATGTGCCTATTGCCAATGCTCTTCAGCGGTTAACCACCCAGAGCACCAGCTTGACGCTCGTCATCGCATGATGGGTGTCGCTATTGACATAGCCGTTCGTCTCTCACAGAAGGTGGCAACCTTCACGAGCGGTTTCACCCTCGATATTCTAATTCGTACATAAAATTAAAGTGCTCAATAACTAAAATGAAGACTAATTTCTTTCTCTAAACACGAAGTTATACTATCGACACGGCGGATTAGCTTCACCGAAAGGATGGACATCGGTAAAGTGTTTGACTTTATACGAGTTGGCAGTGCTCTCAAACGGCTTCACGCTCGACTTTAGTATTCAAGGATTGAATTAATGTGTCTATTGGCATCACTGTTCATCGAATATACTGAATGAATACCGCGTTTGACTCTGCGACTCACTGGATAGGTGAAGCTGTTGACATAGCCGTTCGTCTATCACAGAAGGTGGTAAAGTCATCGAACACTTAGACTGTCGTTGTTGATATTTATACACAACCATGGGGGTTCGACAGCTAAAATGACTACTAATTTGTTTCCTTTGCACATTAAGCTGGACAATCGCTACAGCGGGTTAGGTTCGGGGAAGATATGGTATTTGGTAAAAGAAATGACTTTATGCGCATTGGTAATGTTCTCCGTGGACTTCACTCTCTACATTAATATTCATACTGTGAATTATAGTGTCAGTTGCCAATAAATTTCAGCGGACATTCACCCGGATTACCTGACACGACCCTTGAAATCACAGGATAGGTGAAGCAATAGATGTAGCCGTTCGACTCTCACAGAAGTTGGCAACGTCTCGAGCGCCCTGACACTCAGTCTTTTAATTCATGAATGAAATTAAAGTGCGCATCACTAAAATGAAGACTAATTTCATCCTCTACACGCGAAGTTCTACTATCGACATGGCGGTTTAGCTTCACCGAATGTAAGGACATTGACAAAGTGTTTGACTTTATAGGAATTGGCAGTGCTCTCAAACGGCTTCACGCTGGACTTTAGTATTCATGGATTGACTTAATATGTCAATTGCCAACACTCTTCAGCGGATCTACTCCCGGAATACCTGGTTTGATTCTCGGAATCTCTGGATTAAGGTAGCAATTGACTTAGCCGATCAACTCTCAAAGAAGGTGGTAACGTTCTTGAACTGTTTGACTTTCCATTTTACTACTCATTCATGAAAATAACGTGTCCGTCTGCTAAAATTTCGACTAATTTGCGTCTGTGATCTTTAAGCAAGGCACCAGCTAGAGGGGGTTAGTTTCTCCTAAGGTTAATATTCGGTGAAAGGAATGATTTTATTCGAATTGGTAGTGTACTCCGACAGTTTGACACCCTACATTAGTATTCAATCCGTGAACATAGGTATCAATTGCCAATATTTGATCCGCAGATTAACTCCCGTGTTAGAGGAGCTAATTCTCGGAGAAACAGGATAGCTCAAGCTATTGACCTACCCCTTCGAATATCAAATAGTGCTGCAACGTTCTCGAAATGCTTGACACTCGACCTCCTAATTCACACATGAAGTCAAGGTTTCCGTGCCTGAAATGAATATTATCTTCTTGTTCTAAGGACGAAGCATACTCTAGACGAAGCCACTGAGGATCGCAGTAGGTAAGGCTATCGGTAAATCGTTTGACTTTATATCAATTGGTAACGCACTCAAAAGGTCTAACGCTCTACTTTAAAGTTCAAACCGTTAACTAAAGTGTTTACTGCGAATACAATTCAGCCGATTTACACCAGGAATACCTCATTTCACTCTCGGAATCGCGGGAAAGGTGAAGCAATTGACGTATCCGCTTGCCTCTCACAGAAGGTGACAACGTTTTCGAGAGGATTGACGAGGGATTAACGATCTAGAACGGTTTGACTCTCAATCCTCTACTTCATACTCGAATAATTGGTGTGCTTCAGACATAATGTCTAGTCATTTGTTTCCGTAAGCAAAAAGCATGACACAGGCTACAGCGAGTTAGGTTCTACAGAGGGAATGTTTTCGGTAATAAGAGTGACTCTATACCAATTGGAAATATTCACCGACGGTCCAACATTCTACATTAATATTCATATCGTGAATTAATATATATATACGTATACATACATATATATATATATATATATATATATATATATATTTTTTTTTTTTCTACTGCTGACAAATCTCACTGTGCAAAATTTGTTCAATTGATATTTTCATCTAGTACTGGGGTGAGCTAATTTTATTGCATTTATAATGTGAAAATGTGCTCTACTGATATTATCGACTAGTATTGTGGTGAGCTGATTTTATTGCATATATAATATGAAAATTTGCTCTAATAATATCTCCGACTAGTATTGTGGTCAGCTAATTTTACTGGCTATATAATATGAAAATTTAATCTACTGATATTTTGGACTAGTATTGTATCGAGCTAATTTCATTGCATATGTAATATGAAAATTGGCTCTACTGATATTTTCGATTAGTACTGTGGTGAGCTAATTTTGTTGCATATATAACATGAAAATTTGCTCTACTGATATTATCGACTAGTAATGTGGTTATCTAATTATTACTGCATATATAGTATGAAAATGTGCTTTGCTGATATTCTCACTAGTATTGTGGTGAGCTAATTATGATTGCATATATAATATGAAAATTTGTTCTATTGATATTTTCTACTGTTGATAAATTTTATTGTGTAAAATCTGTTCGAACCATATTTTCGACTAGTATTGTGGTGAGCTAATTTTATTGCATATATAATATGAAAATTTGGACTACTGATATTTTCTACTACTATTGTGATGCGCTAGTCTTATTGCGTATACAATATGAAAATTTGATCCACTGACATTTTCTACTATTATTGTGCTGAGCTAATTATATTGCATATCTAATATGAAAATTTGCTCCACTAACATTTTCGACTAGTACTGTTGTGAGCTAATTACACTGCATATATAATATGAAAATTTGCAATACTGGTGTTTTCGACTTGTATTGTGGTTACATAATATTACTGCATATATAATATGTAAACTTGATCTATGGGAATATTCCACTGATGACAAATTTGATTGTGTAAAATTTGATCTATCGATATTTTCGAACAGTATTTTGGTGAGCTAATTTTATTTCATATATAGTATGAAAGTTTGCTCTACCGATATTTTCGACTAGTTTTGTGGTCAGTTAATTTTATTGCACTTAAAATATGAAAATTTTATACAGTGATATTTTCGACGAGTAAAGTGGTCAGATAATTCTATTGCATATATAATATACAATATTTCTGTACAGATATTTTCGACTAGTATTGTGGTGAGCAAATTGTACTAGATATATAATATGAAAACATGCTCTACTGATATTTTCGACTAGATTTGTGGTGAGCTAATTTTATTGCACATATAATATAAAAATTTGCTCTACTGATAATATCGACAAGTATTCTGGTGTGCTAATTTTATTGCATATATAATATGAAAACTTCCGGTACTGATATTTTCGACTAGTATTTTGCTGAGCTAATGTTATTGCATATATAATATGAAAATTTGCTCGATTGATATTTTTGACTAGTATTGCGGTGAGCTAATTTTATTGCACATATAATATGAAAATTTGCTCTACTGATATTATCGTCTGGTATTGTGGTGAGCCGATATCATTGCATATATAATATGAAAACTTCCTATACTGATATTTTTGACTAGTATTTTGGTGGGCTAATTTTATTTCACATATAATATGAAAAATTCCTGTACTGGTATTATCGACTACCATTGTGTTGAGCTAATTTTATTGCATATATGATATGAATGTTTGCTCCACTGATATTTTCGACGAGTATTCTGGTGTGCTAATTTTATTGCATATATAATATGAAAACTTCCTGTACTGATATTTTCAACTAGAATTTTGGTGAGCTAATGTTATTGCATATATAATATGAAAATTTGCTCTTCTGATATTATCGACTAGTATTGTTGTGAGCTAATTTTTTTGCATATATAATATGGAAATTTGCTCTACTAATATTTTCGACAAGTCCAGTTGTGACCTTATTTTATTGCATATATAATATGTAAATTTGGTGTACTGATATTTTCGACTAGTATTCCGGTGTGATAATTTTACTGCGTATGTAATATAAAAACTAGCTCATCTAATATTTTCGAAAAGTATGGTGGTGAACTAATTTTATTGCATATTTAATATCGAAATTTGCTCTTCTGATATTTTCAACTAGTACTGTGGAGAGCTAATTTTATTACGTATATAATGTGAAAATTTGTTGTATTGAAATTTTCTGCTGTTGACAAATTTTGTTGTGCAAAATTTGTTGTATTGTTATTTTCGACGAGTATTGTGGGGAGCTAATTAGATTGCATACATAATATGAAAATTTGCATCACAGATATTTTAGACTAGTATTGTAAGGAGCTAATTATATTGAATGTACAACATGGAAATTTCTTCTATTGAAATTTACTACTGATGACAAATTTTATTGTGTAAAACCTGCTTTATTGATATTATCGACAAGTAATTCAATGTGCCAATATTATTGCCAATATAGTATGAAATATTGTTCTATTGATATTATCAACTATTATTGCGGTGAGCTATTTTTATTGCACATATAATATGAAAATTTGCTTTACATATATTTTTGACTAGTATTGTCGTGAGCTAATTTTATTGTACATATAATATGAAAATTTGTTCTACTGATATTTTCGACTAGTAATGTGCTGAGCTAATATTATTGCATATATAATATGAAAATCTGTTGTATTGATATTTTCTACTGTTATAAATTTTATTGTGTAAAATCTGTTATAATCATATTTTCGACTAATATTGTGGTGAGATAAGTTCATCGCATATATGATCTGAAAGTTTGCTCTACTGATATTTTCGACTACTATTGTGATGAGCTAGTCTTATTGCGTATATAATATGAAAATTTGATCCACTGACATTTTCTACTATTATTGTGCTGAGCTAATTTTATTGCATATCTAATATGAAAATTTGCTCCACTAACATTTTCGACTAGTACTGTTGTGAGCTAATTATACTGCATATATAATATGAAAATTTGCAATACTGGTGTTTTCGACTTGTATTGTGGTTACCTAATATTATTGCATATATGATATGTAAACTTGATCTATGGGAATATTCTACTGATGACAAATTTGATTGTGTAAAATTTGATCTATCGATATTTTCGAACAGTATTTTGGTGAGCTAATTTTATTTCATATATAGTATGAAAGTCTACTCTACCCATATTTTCGACTAGTTTTGTGGTCAGTTAATTTTATTGCACTTATAATATGAAAACTTTATACAGTGATATTTTCGACGAGTAAAGTGGTGAGCTAATTCTATTGCATATATAATATACAAATTTTCTGTACAGATATTTTCGACTAGTATTGTGGTGTGAAAATTGTACTAGATATGTAATATGAAAACATGCTCTACTGATATTTTCGACTAGATTTGTTGTGAGCTAATTTTATTGCACATATAATATAAAAATTTGCTCTACTGATAATATGGACAAGTATTCTGGTGTGCTAATTTTATTGCATATATAATATGAAAACTTCCGGTACTGATACTTTCGACTAGTATTTTGCTGAGCTAATGTTATTGCATATATAATATGAAAATTTGCTCGATTGATATTTTCGACTAGTATTGCGGAGAGCTAATTTTATTGCACATATAATATGAAAATTTGTTCTAC
Organism: Lasioglossum baleicum; assembly: GCF_051020765.1. Lineage (NCBI taxonomy): Eukaryota > Metazoa > Arthropoda > Insecta > Hymenoptera > Halictidae > Lasioglossum > Lasioglossum baleicum. The sequence goes on from NW_027469340.1 coordinate 126,701, forward strand.
TGATATTATCGTCTGGTATTGTAGTGAGCCGATATCATTGCATATATAATATGAAAAGTTCCTGTACTGATATTTTTGACTAGTATTTTGGTGAGCTAATTTTATTTCATATATAATATGAAAAATTCCTGTACTGATATTTTCGACTAGTATTGTGGCAAGCTAATTCTATTGCATATATAATATACAAATTCTCGGTACTGATATTTCCGACGAGTATTGTGGTGAGAAAATTTTACTTGATATATAATATAAAAATTGGCTCGACTGATATTATCGACTACCATTGTGTAGATCTAATTTTATTGCATATATGATATGAAAGTTTGCTCCACTGATATTTTCGTCGAGTATTCTGGTGTGCTAATTTTATTGCATATATAATATGAAAACTTCCTGTACTTATATTTTCAACTAGTATTATGGTGAGCTAATGTTATTGCATATATAATATGACAATTTGCTTTTCTGATATTATCGACTAGTATTGTGGTGAGCTAGTTTTATTGCATATATAATATGAAAATTTGCTCTACTGATATTTGCGACTAGTATTGTGGTGAGCTAATTTTATTGCATATACAATATGAATATTTGATCTACTGATAATTTCGACTAGTATTGTGGTGAGCTAATATTATTGCACATATAATATTAAAATTTTCTTTACTGATGTTTTCGACTAGTATTCTAGTAGAGCAGATTTTCATGTTATATATTCTATAAAATAAGTTCTCCACAATACTGGTGGGAAATATCAGAAGAGCAAAATTTCATATTATCTGTGCAATAAAATTAGCTCACCACAATACTAGTCGCAAATATCAGAAATATCAGTAGAGCAAATTTTCATATTTAACATGCAATAAAATTAGCTCATCATAATACTAGTCGAAAGTATAAGTGGAGCAAATATTCATATTATATATGCAATAAAGTTAGTTTACCACGATGCTAGTCGGAAATGTCGTAGAGCAGATTTTCATATTATATATGCAATAAAGTTAGCTGACCACAATACAAGTCGAAAATATCAGTAGAGCTAATTTTGACATTATATATGTAATGGAATTAGATCACAACAATACTAGTCGAAAATATCTGTAGACCAAATTTTCATATGATATATGCAAAAAATAAGCTCACCACAATACTAGCCGAAAATATCAGACATATCTGTACAGCAAATTTTCATATTACATATGCAATAAAATTAGCTCACCGCAACACTAGATGAATATATCAGTATAGCAAATTTTCATATTATGCTTGCAATAAAATTAGACCACCACAATGCTAGTCGAAAATATCAGTAGTGCTAATTTTAATATTATTTATGTAATGGAATTAGCACACAACAGTATTAGTCGAAAATATCAGTAGAGCAAATTTTCATATTAAATATGCAATGAAATGAGCTCACCACAGGACTAGCCGAAAATATCAGAATTATTATTAGAGCAAATTTTCGTACAATATATGCAATAAAATTAGCTCGCCGGAACACTAGACGAATATACCAGTATAGTAAATTTTTATATTAAGCATGCAATAAAATTAGACCACCACAATGCTAGTCGAAAATATCTGTAGAGCAAACTTTCATATGATATATGCAAAATATAAGCTCACCACAAGACTAACCGAAAATATCAGAAATATCAGTAGAGAAAAATTTCATATTATATATGCAATAAAATTAGCTCTCCAGAATACAAGTCGAAAATATAAGTAGAGCGAATTTTCGTATCATATATGCAATAAGGTTAGGTGAACACAATACTAGCCGAATATATAAGAAGAGCAAATTTTTATTTCACATATGCAATAAAATTTGCTCCCCACAATACTGGTCGAAAATATCAGTAGACCAAATTTTCATATTATATGTGCAATAAAATTAGCTAACCACAATACTAGACGAAAACATCAGTAGAGGAAGTTATCATTTTATATACGCAATAAAATTAGCTCTCCAGAATACTGGTCGATAATATAAGTTGAGCAAACTTTCATTATATATCGGCAATAAAATTAGTTCATCACAATATTAGTGGAATATATCAGTATAGCAAATTTTCATATTATATATGCAATAAAATTAGCTCTCCGCAGTACTAGTTGAAAAATATCAGAAATATCAGTAGAGCAAATTTTCATATTATATATGCAATAGAATTGGCTCTCCAAAATACCAGTCGAAAATATTTGTAGAGTAAATTATAATATTAAATATGCAATGAAATGAGCTCACCACAGGACTAGCCGAAAATATCAGAATTATTAGTAGGGCAAATTTTCATACTATATATGCAATATAATTAGCTCACCAGAATACTAGACGAATATATCAGTATAGTAAATTTTCATACTATCCATGTAATGGAACTAGCTCACCACAATACTAATCGAAAATATCGTAGTGCAACATTTCATTTAACATATGCAATAAAATTACCTCACCACAAGACTAGCCAAAAATATCAGGAATATCAGTACAAAAAATTTTCATATTATATATGCAATATAATTAGTTTTCCACGATGCTAGACTAAAATGTCGTAGTGCGAATTTTCATATTATATATGCATTAAATTAGATCACCACAAGACTAGCCGAAAATATCAGAAATATCAGTAGGCCAAATTTTCATATTATATATGCGATAGAATTAGCTCACCCGAATACTAGTCTAAAATATCAGTAAAGCAAATTTTCATATTATATATGCAATAAAAATAGCTCTCCACAATACTAGACGAATATATCAGTATAGCAAATTTTCATATTGTGCATGCAATAAAATTAGATCACCACAATGCTATTCGAAAATATCAGTAGTGCTAATTTTAATATTATAAACGTAATGGAATAAGCAAAGAACAATATCAGTCGAAAATATCAGTAGAGCAAATTTTCAAATTAAATATGCAATAAAATTAGCTCACCGCAATACTAGCCGAAAATATCAGAAATATCAATAGAGCAAATTTTCGTATTATATTTACAATAAAATTAGCTCTCCGCAATACTGGTCGAAAGTATCAGTAGAGCAAATTTTCATATTATATGTGCAATAAAATTAGCTCACCACAGGACTAGCCGAAAGTAACAGAAATACTAGTAGAGCAAATTTTCATATTATATATGCAATAAAATTGGCTCTCCACAATACTAATTGAACATATCAGTAGAGCAAATTTTCATATTATATATGCAATAAAATTAGCTTACCAAAATACTAGTTGAAAATATAGGTATAGCAAATTCTCAAATTATACACGCAATAAAGTAAGCTCTCCAGAATACTAGTTGAAAATATCAGTGGAGCAGATTTTCATATTACATATGCAATACAATTAGATCATCACAATACTAGTCGAAAATGTCAGTAGAGCAAATTTTCATATTATATGTGCAATAAAATTAGCTAACCACAATACTAGACGAAAACATCAGTAGAGGAAGTTATCATTTTATATACGCAATAAAATTAGCTCTCCAGAATACTGGTCGATAATATAAGTTGAGCAAACTTTCATTATATATCGGCAATAAAATTAGTTCATCACAATATTAGTGGAATATATCAGTATAGCAAATTTTCATATTATATATGCAATAAAATTAGCTCTCCGCAGTACTAGTTGAAAAATATCAGAAATATCAGTAGAGCAAATTTTCATATTATATATGCAATAGAATTGGCTCTCCAAAATACCAGTCGAAAATATTTGTAGAGTAAATTATAATATTAAATATGCAATGAAATGAGCTCACCACAGGACTAGCCGAAAATATCAGAATTATTAGTAGGGCAAATTTTCATACTATATATGAAATATAATTAGCTCACCAGAATACTAGACGAATATATCAGTATAGTAAATTTTCATACTATCCATGTAATGGAACTAGCTCACCACAATACTAATCGAAAATATCGTAGTGCAACATTTCATTTAACATATGCAATAAAATTACCTCACCACAAGACTAGCCAAAAATATCAGGAATATCAGTACAAAAAATTTTCATATTATATATGCAATATAATTAGTTTTCCACGATGCTAGACTAAAATGTCGTAGTGCGAATTTTCATATTATATATGCATTAAATTAGATCACCACAAGACTAGCCGAAAATATCAGAAATATCAGTAGGCCAAATTTTCATATTATATATGCGATAGAATTAGCTCACCCGAATACTAGTCTAAAATATCAGTAAAGCAAATTTTCATATTATATATGCAATAAAAATAGCTCTCCACAATACTAGACGAATATATCAGTATAGCAAATTTTCATATTGTGCATGCAATAAAATTAGATCACCACAATGCTATTCGAAAATATCAGTAGTGCTAATTTTAATATTATAAACGTAATGGAATAAGCAAAGAACAATATCAGTCGAAAATATCAGTAGAGCAAATTTTCAAATTAAATATGCAATAAAATTAGCTCACCGCAATACTAGCCGAAAATATCAGAAATATCAATAGAGCAAATTTTCGTATTATATTTACAATAAAATTAGCTCTCCGCAATACTGGTCGAAAGTATCAGTAGAGCAAATTTTCATATTATATGTGCAATAAAATTAGCTCACCACAGGACTAGCCGAAAGTAACAGAAATACTAGTAGAGCAAATTTTCATATTATATATGCAATAAAATTGGCTCTCCACAATACTAATTGAACATATCAGTAGAGCAAATTTTCATATTATATATGCAATAAAATTAGCTTACCAAAATACTAGTTGAAAATATAGGTATAGCAAATTCTCAAATTATACACGCAATAAAGTAAGCTCTCCAGAATACTAGTTGAAAATATCAGTGGAGCAGATTTTCATATTACATATGCAATACAATTAGATCATCACAATACTAGTCGAAAATGTCAGTAGAGCAAATTTTCATATTGTATATGGAACAAAATTAGCTAACCACAATACTAGCCGAAAATATGAGTAGAGAAAATTTTCATATTGTATATGCAATAAAATTAGCTCACCACAATACCAGTCGACAATATCAGTAGAGTAAATTTTACGCAGTCAGATATGTCAAGCGTAGAAAATTTCAATAGGACAAATTTTCATATTATATGTGCAATAAATTAGCTCACCGCAACACTGGTCGAAAACATGAGTAGTGCAAATTTTACACAATAAAATTTGTCAATAGTTGAAAATATCAATACGACAAATTTTCATATTATATATCCAATAATATTAGCTCTCCACAATACTAGTCCAAAATATGAGTAGAGCAGATTTTCATATTATATATACAATAAAATTATCTCACCACAATACTTGTCGAAAATATCAGTAGAGAAAAATTCTGATACTGTATATGCAATTAAATTAGCTCTCCACAATACTTGTCGAAAATATCAGTACAGCTAATTCTCATATTACATATGCAATAAAATTAGCTCAACACAATAGTAGTCGAAAATATCATTAGAGCTAATTTTCATATTATATGTGCAATGCAATTAGCTCACCACAATACTAGTCGAAAATATCAATTGAGCAAATTTTCATATTATATATGCAATAAAATTGGCTAACCACAATACTATTCAAAAATATCCGTAGAGAAAATTTTCATATAATATATGCAATAAAATTAGTTTACCACGATACTAGTCGAAAATATCGGAGTGCAAATTTTCATATTATATATGCATTAAAATTATCTCACCACAATACCAGTCGCAAATATCAGTTGCGCAACTTTTCATATATTACATGCAATGAAATTGGGTCACCACAATGCTGGTCGAAAATATATCAGTAGTGCAGATTCGAACTGCCAACTCAATAGTTTCACCGATCCAGCGATTCGAATATTCAGTCCAGGTATTCCTGGAGTAAATCAGCGGAACAGTACTCCCAATAGACACTTTAATTCACGGCTTGAATAGAAAAGTAAAGCGTCAACCGTCAAACCAATACCGTTCAGCGCAATTACGCCTGGAATATCTGAATTGCCTCTCGGAATCAGGGGATAGGTGCAGCTATTGAATTAGAACTGTGTCACTCGAGGAAGGAGATAACGTTCTCGAACGGTTTGGCCGTCGATCTTCTAATCCATACATGAACTCCAGGTGCCCGTCACAGAAATGGTTTTGAATTTCTTTCCCTTATCACGATTATATACTCCCGATATGGGGGGTTCGCTTCTCCGATGTTAGGGCTATCGGTAAAATGTTTGACTCTATACCAATAAGGAACATTCTACAACGGTTTGACGCTCTACATTAACATTCAAACCGTGAATAACAGTAGGGTACTTCCAATACTGACCAGCGGATTTACGCCCTGAATGCCTGGTTTCACTCTCGCAATCGCTAGATAGGTGACGCCATTGGCTTAGCCGTTCGGCTCTGAAGGGATGTGGTGACATTCGACCGCCCTGCTTGACCTTCGGTCTTTTAATCCATACATGAAACTTATGTGCCCGTCACTGAAACTGATACGGACTTGCTTCTCTGAGCAGGAAGCTATAACCTCGATACAGCGGGTTAGCTTCTCGGAGAATTAGTCCTTCGGTAGAGTGCCTGACTATATAGCAATAGGTAACATTCTACAACGCATGGACCCTGTTCTTCAATATTTATACCTTGAAAATGCGTGTCTAATGCTAGTACTGCAGAGCGGGTTTAGACGTGAATTACCTTGTTTGACTCTCGGGATCACATGATAGGTGAGTCTGTTAACTTAGCCGTCCGACCCTTAAAGAAGCCGGCAAAGTTCACAAAATGCTTTACTCATGATTTATCTATAGGTAAATAAGTAGCTCGTCATTAAAATGTATACTAATATGTTGCTCTCCACACGAAGTTATATACCTGATACAGCGGGATATGTTGACAGAAGGGAAGCTATTCGGGAAAAAAGGCTTTTATACAAATTGGTAATGCTCTCCATGGGTTTGACACCCTACTTTAACATTCATACCGTGGATTAAGGTAACTATTGCCCATACAGTACTGAGCATTTACTCCGAGAGTACCAGGTTTGACTCTCGCAATCACAGAATAGGTAAAGCTACTGACTTGGCCGTCCGATTCTCAAAAAAACTATTGTGTTCACTGTTCGAATCTCATGGATGGTGACCACGTTCTCGAACTGTTTGACCCTGGATATTCGAATTCACACATGATATTAAGCTGCCCGTCACTGAAAGGTATACTAATTTGCATCTCTCAACGGGGAGTTATAATCTAGATACAGCGGTTCAGCTTCACAGAATCTAATGCCTTCGGTAGAAAGTTTGACACTATAGCAATAGGTACAGTGCTACAACAGTATGACGGTCTGCTTTAATATTCAAACCGTGAATTAAGGTGTCTATTGCCAACACTGTTCATTGGATTCACTCTCGGATCATCTGGTGTAACATCCGGAATCACAGGACAGTTGAAGCCATTGACTTAGCCGCTCGACTCTCAAATATGGTGGTAACGTTCTCGAAGGGATTTACACTCGAACTTTTAAAGAATACATGAAATGATGGTACCAGTAAGTATAGTGTATATGAATTTTCTTCCGGAACGCGAAGTTATACTCACGATGCAGCTGGTTATCGTCACGGAAGGTAAGGCTTTCGGTAATAAGTTGGACCCTATACCAATAAGAAATATTCAAGATCGAATTGACTCTGCACTTTAATATTTATACCGTGAAATTGGCCGTCTAATGCCAATAATGTACAGCGGACTTACTCCCAGAATACCTATCTTTTCTCTCAGAATGGATGGATAGGTGTAACTATTTACATAGCCTATCGATCCTCAAAGAAGGTGGCAACGTTCTCGAACGGTTTGACACTCGATCTTCTAATTCATGCACGAGGATAATGAGCCCATCACTGTTATGAATTCTAATTTCTTCTTCTGAACATGAAGTTATGCTCTTGATGCATCGGGTGAGGGCCTCGGAATGTAAGGCCTTCCATAAAATGTTTATGTTTGTGGCAATTGGTAAAGGTCTCAAACGGTTTAACGAACAACTTTAATATCGAACCGTGATTTAAGGTGTCTATTTCCAATACTGTTGAGCGGTCATACACCTAGAATACCTGGTATAACTTTCGGAATCACAGGATAGTAGAATCTTATATACTAGCCGTTCGACTCTCAGAGGACGTCGTAAAGCTCTGGAACGGTATGACCCTCTATCTTCTTATTCAAACATGAAATTAAGGTTCTCGTCACCAAAATGAATACTAATTTATTACACTCAACACAAAGCAAGACACTCCCTGCAGCCGTTTACATTCCTGGAAGGAAAGGTAATCCGTAAAAAGAATGACATTTCACTAACCTGCAATGGTCACCGACGGTATGACTGTCTCCTTAACATTCATACCGTGAATTATGATGTCATTTGGGAATACTGTTAGGCAGTTTCACTCCTGGTATACCTGGCTTTACACATGGAGTCACAGGATAGGTGATGTTCTTACTAAGCTGTTCTATTTTCAAAGAAGGCGGTAACGGTCCAGAACGGTTTGATCCTCGATATCCTAATTCATACATGAATTTAAGGTGGCATCACTAAAATGAATTCTAATGTGTTTCTCTAAACACGATGTAATACTCTCGATACCGCGGATTAGGTACTCGTGAGGTAAGTTCCTCGGTAAATCTTCTGACATTATACCAATTAGTATCGATCTACAAAGGTTTGGGTTAGGTAGTTTAATATTCTGTAGCTTAATACACTATAGTTTAATATTCACACCGTGAATTAAGAAGTCCCCTGCCTCTAGTGTACACCGCATTGACTCCCGGAATACATGGTTTGGCTATCGGAATAGCAGGATAGGTGAAGCTATTGACATCGCCGTTCGACTCTCAAAGAAAATGGGATCGTTCTCGAATGGCTTGACTCTCAATAATTTTGTTCGTACGTGAAAATAATGTGAACTTCGGCTACAATGTCTACTAATATGTTTACACGAATAATGCGTAAGACGCTGGCTTCAGCGGGTTAGATTCTCTTAAGTTAAAGCTTTCGTATAGTGATTGACTCTATACCAATAGGTAACGTTGTACAACAGTTTGACGGTCTGCTTCAATATTCAAGCCGTCGTACAAGGTGTCTATTGCCAATACTGTTCAGTGCACTAACACCCGGAGCATCTGGTTTGGCTCTCGGAGTTACAGGACAGATGAAGCTATTGACTCAGCCGTTCGGCGCCCACATAAGGTGGTGACGTTCACGAACGCCTTTGCCATCAATATTGATATTTATACACAAACATGAGGTGCTCGTCGGTTAAAATGACTACTAAATTGTTTCCGTGCACGTTAAGCCGATCACTCCCGGCAGCGTATTAGGTTCTCGGATGGTGTGGTATTCTGTAAAAGGTACGACTTTTAGCGCATTGGTAATGCTCTCCGTCGGTTTGACACCCTATATGAATATTCATAACGTGAATTAATGTGTCAGTTGCCAATAAACATCAGCGGACTTACTCCCGGATTACCTGATTTGTCTGTAGGTGTCACAGAACCGGTGAAGCAATAGACTTAGCCGCTGGTCTCTCACACAAGGTGGCATCGTTCTCGATCGGTTTGATCCTCGATCTTCTAAGTCATGCACGAAATTATGGTGTCCGTCTCGAAAATGTAAGCTAACGTGCTTCTCTGGGCACGAACATATACTTTCCCTGCAGCGGGTGTGATTCGCGGAAGGCATGGCCTTCGTAAAACGTTTGACATTGCACCATTAGGTAACGCTCTCATACCGCATGTCGCACTATAGATATATCCAAACCGTGAATTAAGGTATCAATAGCCAATACCATTCAGCGGACTTACTTCGGCAATACCTGGTTTGACTTTCGGAATCACAGGATAGGTGATGATGTTGACTTAGCCTTCCGACTCTCGAGGATGTTCGGAACCTTCGGGAACCGTTTGATCCTCGATCCTCTGATTCTCACCTGATATTAAGGTGCACGACACTATGATCTATAATAATTTGTCTCTCTGAGCGCGAAGTCATATACTCGATGCAGCTGTCTAGTTTTCCGTAGCGTAAGGTCTTCAATAAGACGTATGACTTTACAGCAATTGTTCACACACGGTTTGCTGTCTGCTTTGACATTGATACCGCGAATTGATGTGTCTATTTCCACTAATGTTCAGTGAATTTCTTCCCTATATACATGGTTTGACTTTCGGAATCAAAGTATAGGGGAAGCTATTGACTTAGCCGTTAGACTCTCAGACTGTGCGGTCGTACAAGGTTTGACACACCGAATCACAGGATAGGCGAAGCTATTGACTAAGACGTTCGACTCTGAAAGAGGATGGAAACGTACTCGAATAGTTTGACATTTGATCCTCTTATTCATACGTGAAATTAAGGTGTCCGTCACTCCAACGTATACTAATTTGTTTCCGGTTAATCGCTGCTGCGGTATAGGTTGTCGGTAGGTAAGGTAATTGGTAAAACATTTGTCTTTATGACACTGGTAACGTTCTCAAACCGATTAACGCTCTACTTTAATATTCAGTCCGTTAGTTAAAGTGTCCATTGCCAATAGGGTACAGCGGACTGACTCTCGGAATATCCGGTTTGTCTATCGGAATAACAGGATATGAGAAGTTATTGACTTAGCCGTTCCACTCTTAAAGAATGTGGGAACGGTTTCGACCGATTTGACACATGGTCTTCTGATTCATACACGACTCTCGTAGAGGGTGGTACGTTCTCAAACGGTTTGTCCATCAATCTTCCAGTTCATGCAAGATATTAAGGTGCCACTCACTAAAATGAATACTGATTTGTTTCTGTGAACACGAGATTATACTCGGGAAATGGCAGGTTAGCTTCAGCGTCGGTAAGACCATCGGTAAAGTGATTAACTGTATAACAATAGATAACGTTCCACAACAGTTTGACGGTCTGCTTTAACATTCAAGCCGCGATATAAGGTGTCTATTGACAACACTGTTCAGTACACTTACTCCCGGAGCACCTGGCATGACTCTCGGTGTTACAGGATAGGTGATGCTGTTTACTTAGCCTTTCTTCTCTCACAGATGGTGGTTATGTTCTCGGGTGGTTTGACACTCGTCATTCTCAGTCACGCATGAAATTATGGTGTTCGTCAGTAAACGTATACTAGTTCGTACCTCTGAACAGGGTATTATGCTTTCGACTCAGCTGGAGGGTAAGGCATTCTGTAAGAAGTTTAACTCTACACGAATAGGTAAGGCTCTATATCGGCTTGACTGCCTGCTTTTATATTCAAACCGTGAATTGACGTGTCTATTGCAATTACAGTTCAGCGCATTTACTCCAGGAATACGTGGTTTGACTCTCAGAATCACAGGGTAGGTGGAGCTATTGACTAATCCGTTCGACTCTCAGGGACCGTGTCAAAACTCTGGAACGTCTTGAGGGCCGATCTTTCAGTTCGTACACGAAATGATGGTGTCCGACTCTAAAATGTATACTATCGTGTTTCTCTCGATACGAAGTTATAATCTCTATGTAGCATGTGATATTCTCGGAAGGTAAATCTTTGTGTAAAACGATTGACTTCGTACCAATTGGTAACGCTCTCCGACCGCTTGACGCTCCACAATAATATACAAACTGCGAATTAAGGTATCCATCGCCACTACTGTACAGCGGATTTACTCCTGACATACCTGGCTCGTCTCTCGGAGTCGCAGGATAGCTGAAGCTATTTCCATAGTCGATCGTCTCTCACTGAAGGTGTTATCATTTCCTAACGGTTTGACGCTCTACTTTCAAATTCGAACTTGAAGTTAAGGTGCCCGTAACTGAAATGTTGACTAACTTCTTTCTCTCAGAACGAAGATGCAGCCGGTTCGATTTACAGGGGATTCGGTCTTCGGTAAGACGTTTGACTTTGTAGCAATTTGTAACGATCTACATCCGTCTATCGGTCTGCTTTAATATTCGAACCGTGTATTGAAGTTTCTACTTCTAATACTGCGCAGGGGGTTCGCGCCCAGGTTAGCTGATTTGACTCTAGGAATCGCCGGACAGTTGAAGCTGTAACATTAGCCGTTCGAATCTCAAAGAGGCTGGTAACGTTCTCGAACCGTTTAACCATCGATATTTTTATACATGCATGAAATTAATGCATGACATTTATTTCTCTGGATACGAAGGTATACTCTCAATACAGCGTTTTTGTATTTCGGAAGGTCAGGCCCACGGCAAAATGTTTGACACTATAACAATAAGTATCGTTCTACAACGGTTTGACTATGTACGTTAACTTTTACATCACGAACTAGGGTGCCAATTGCCATCACTGTTCTGCTGATTTAAAATCGGAATACCTGGTTTTACTCTTGGTATCACAGGATAGATGAAGCTATTGTCTTAGCTGTGCGATTCTCAAGAAATGTTGTAACGTTCTCGTACGGTTGGATCCTCGATCTTCTGACCCATACATGACGTTTAGGTGCCCGTTACTAAAAGGAATACTAATTTCGCTCTCCGAACCAGAAGTTATTCACTCGCTGAAGCCGGTGAGGATCGCGGAAAGTTAGTTATCCTGTAAAACACTTGAAATTGTGGCAATTGGTAATTCTCTCCAACGGTGTGACCCTTTTTTTTTTAATATTGAAACCGTGGTTTAAGGTGCCTATTGTCAATACTGTTCTGGGGATTTGCACCCGAAATACTTGGTATAACTCTCAGAATTAAAGGATAGGTGAAGCGATTGGCTTAGCCGTTCGAGACTAATAGAAGGTGGTAACGCTCCTGATCGGTTTGACCGTAGATGATCTAATTCATGAATGAAATTATGATGATCGTCACCAAACTGTGCACTAATTTGCTTCTCAGTGCACGAAGCAGTACCCGGGATATAGTGGGTTAGCGTCTCGGAAGGTTGGATCTTCTGTAAAACGTATAACTTTATAGAATTAGGTAACGCTCTACAACGATATGACGGTCTGCTTTAATATTCATTCCAAAAATTAAGGAGTTTATTGTGAATACTGTACGGGACATTTAGTCCCGTGATATCAGGTTTAACTTTCGGAATCACGTGATATGTGGAGCAATTGACATACACGTTTGTCTCTCAGAGCGTGTGGGAACGTTCTCGAACAGGTTGACATTCGATCTTCTAATTCACACATGAAGTTAAGGTGCCCGTCACTGAAATGAAGACTAATATTTTTCCCTGTTCACGAAGATATAGTCTCGATGTGGCGGGTGAGGTTCGCGGAAGCTGACGTCTTCCGTAGAACGTTTGACCTTACACAAATTGGTATCGCTCTCGAGCGGTTAGTCGCCCTACTTTAACATTCAAACCGTGAATTAACGTGACTATTACCAATACTGTTCAGCCTATTTACTCCCTGCGTAGTTCGATTGAGTCTCGGAATCACAGATTGAGGGAAGGTATTGAGTTAGCTCTGCGACTCGCAGAAAAGGTGGTAACATTATCCAACGGTTTGACTCTCGATGCTCTAATTCACAAACGAAACTAACGAGCCCGTCACTAAAATGTTTACTAGATACATTATATGAACATGATGTTATACCGACGCTACTGCGGGGTTATATTCTCGGAATGTAAGGTATCCGTTAAAGAGTAACACGTTATACCAGTTGGTAGCATTCATGAACGGTTCATACCGAGAATTAATGTGTCTATTGCCAATACTGAACAGCAGATTCACTCCCGGAATAACTGCTTTTGCTGTCTGAATCACAGGGAAGGTGAAGCTATTGTCTCAGCTGTGCGGCTCTCGAAGCAACTGATAACGTTATCGAACGGTTTGATACTCGATCTTCTTATTCATACATGAAAAAGATGTCCGTCTGCTAAGATGTCTCCGAATTTCCTTCTGTGAGCATTTAGCATGACATTCGCTTCAGCGGGTTCGGCTCTAGGAAGGTGAGGTGTCTGGTAAGGTGTATGATGTTATATCTATTGGCAACGTTCACCAGCGGTTTGACGCTGTACATTAATATTCATATAGTGAGTTGAGGTGATTATTGCCAATACTGATCAGCGAGTTTACTCGTGGAATACCTGATTTGTCACTCGAAATCACAGGATAGCTGCAGATATTGACTCAGTTGAGCGACCTTCAAATAAGGAGATAACGTTCTCGAACAGTTTGACACTCGATCTAGTTATTCATTCATCATACTATGGTGCCCATTACTAAAATGCGTACCAATGTGCTTCACTGAAAATGAAGTTGTACTCTCGGTATAGCGGGATACGTTCTAGGGAGGTAGCTTATTCTGTAAAATGAATGACTTTTTTACAATTCGTGATGTTGTCCAACGATTTGACTCCCTCCATTAATGATCATGCTGACAATTCAGGCGTCCACTGCCAATACTGTCCTGCCCGCTAACTCCCGGAATATCTGGTTTGACTTTCGGAATCACAGGATGGGTGAAACTATTGTCTTAGCTGTTGGAATAGCATAGAACGTGGTTACGATCAGGAACAGTGTCACTCGACCTTCCAATTTATACATGGCACTAAGGTGCCGTTACTAAAATGTATACTAATGTGTTTCACTAAACACGAAGTTATACACTCCATACGGCGTGCTAGCTTCGCGGACGGTAAGGCTGTCGGTAAAGTGCTAGACTCTATACCTATGTGGAACGTTCTACCGCCGTTTGTCGGTCTGCCTTATCATTAATACCGTGAATTAAGGTGTCTATTGGCAATGCAGAACAGGGCAATTACTCCCGGAATACTTTGTTTGATTCGCGGAGAAACAGGTTTGGTGATGCTCTTGACGTAGCCGTTCGACTCTCGAAGCAGGTGGTAACGTTATCGAATGGTTTGACACTCAATTTTCCTATTCATACAAAAAATAGCAAATTCGTCTGCTAAAACGTCTAATGATTTGTTACCGTGAGCGGGCAGAACGACACTCGCTACAACAGGATAAGTTCTTGGATGGTAATGTTTTGTGTAAAAAAAAAATGACTATACAAATTAGTATTGCTCTCCGACGGCTTGGCTCTCAACATTAATATTCAGACCGAGACTTTAGGTGTCTATTGTTAATACTGACCAGCGGATATACTACCGGAATAACTGGTTTGACTCTCGGTATCACAGGATAGGTGAAGCTATTGACTTTGCCGTTCTTCTATAACAAAAGGTGGTAACGTTCGCGAAGTTTTGTTATCTCGATCTTCTTATTCTTAAATGATTTCAAGGTGCCGTCACTAAATTGTGCACTATTTTGTTTCTCTAAACATGAAGCTATACTCTCGATACGGCTTGTTATTTTCTCGGACCGTAAGCCAGTGCGTAAAGTGTTTGACTGTATATCAATTGTTACGTTCTCACACGGTTTAACGTTCTAATTCAATATTCAGTAAGGTATTTCTCCGAATCACGGGACATTTGAAACAATAGACTTAGAGGTAAGACTCCCAAAGAGGGTGATATCGTTCTTAATCGGTTTGACCATTGATCTTGTAATTCATACATGAAATTGAGGAGACTGAGGTTAAAAGGTATAATAATTTGCTCCTCTGAACATGAGATCGCACACATACCGAGAATTGTGGTGGATATTGCAAAACTGTTTTGCGTAATTACTGCCGGAATACATGGTCTGATACTTGGAATCATAGGACCGATGAATGTATTGACTTAGCCGTTCGAGTCCCAAAGGTGATGGTATCGTATTCTAATGGTTGAACTCTCCATTTTGCTATTTATAAGTGAAAATGTGGTGTCCGCCTGCTAACATGTCAACTAATTTGTTTTGGCGAACATTAGGCAAGACACTCGCTACGGCGAGTTAGGTTCTCGGATGGTAAGGTATTGGGTAAGAAGAATTAATTGGTTCTAATTTATAATGTTCTTCGGCGGTTTTACTCAGTGCCTAAATAATTATACCGTGAATTAAGGTGTCTATTGACAATACTCTCCAGTGGAAGTACTCCCGGAACACCTGGATTAACTCTCGCAAGCACAGGTATCGCTCAAGTAACTGACTTGGCCTTTTGACTCCTAAACAACGTGGTAACGTTCTCGAAAGTTCTGACCATTGAACTTCTAATTCATACGCGAGTATAAGGTGCCCGTCACTGAAATTAATACTAGTTTCGTTTTCAGAACACGAAAGTTCCTCGCAATACAGCGGGTTAGGCATCCGGCGTATAAGGTCTCCAGCAAAACGTCTGAATTCATACGAATTGGCATAGCACTAAAACAGTTTGACGCTCTATTTTTATATTGAAACCGTGAATCAATGTGGCTATTGGAAATACTGTTAGGCGAATTTACTCCTGAAATACCTGGCTTGACCCTGGGATTCACAGGATATGTGAAGATATTGCCTTAGCTATGCGACTCGCAAAAAAGGTGGTAACGTTGTTGAGCGGATTTACCAGCGGTTTTCTCATTCATCCCTGAAATTAAGGTGCATGTCACAAAAATGAATAGTAATTTGCGTCTATCGACACGATGTTATACTCTCGATACAACGGGATATGTTCACCGAAGGTAAGGCCATCGGTAAAAAGTTTGACAGCAAACCAATATGTAACGTTCTTGCAACGGTTTGTAACTGTACTTTAATATTCATACTGTGAATTAAGGTATCTTCTGCCAATAATGTACAGCTCATTTACTCTCGGAATATCTCGATTGACTTTCCGAATCACAGGATGTATGAATCTATTGACTTAGCCGCTTGAATCTCGAAGTAGGTGGTAACATTCTCGAACGGTTCGACCGCTGATCGTCTTGTTCATAATGAGATTAAGGTCTCCGACACGAAAATGGATACTAATTTGATCCCCTCAACACGAAGTAATTCGCTCGATACAGCGGGTTAGCTTCTCGGAATTTAAGGCCTTCTGTAGAAAGTCTGACTTTAAACGAATATGTAATATTGTACAACAGTATTACGGTCTGCTTTAATATTCATACCGTAAAGTAAGGCGTCTATTCCCAATACTGTACTGGGCATTTACTCCCGGACTACCTGGTTAGACTATTGGAATCACATGATATGTGAAGCTATTGACTTAGCGGTTCGACTCTCAAGGAGTGTGGCAACATTTTCGATAGTATTTACTCACGATTTTTCCATCCATGTATGTAAATAAGGTGTCATTCTCTAAAATGTGTACTAATTTGCATCTTTCAACACGCAGTTACAATCTCGATACAGCGGATCAGCTTCTCGGAAGGTAATGCCTTCTGTAGAAAGTTTTACTTTGTTGGAATTGGCAACATTGTACAACAGTATGACGGTCTGCTTTCATACTCATACCGTGAAGAGAGGCGTCTATTACCAATACTCTAATGGGCATTCACTCCCGGAGTACCTGATTTTGCTTTCGGAATCACACGATGGGTGATGATATTGACTCATACGTTCCACTCTCATTCAAGGTGATACCCTTCTGGAACGAGCAGACCCTCAATTTTCTAATCCATACATAAATTTATGATGCCCATCACTAAAATGTATACTAATGTCTTTCTCTGAGCACGAAGTTATACTATCGAAACGGCGAGTCAGCTTCTCAGAGGGTAAGGGCGTCGCTATAACGTTTGACACTATATCAATACGTAACCTCGTACAAAGCTTTGACGCTGGACATTAATATATATACAATGAAATAGGATGCACGATGCCAATGCGGTATAGCGGATTTACACCCGGAATGCATCCTTTGACTTCCGGAGCACAGGATAGGAGAAGCTATTGACTTTGCCGTTCGAGTCGCAACAATGGTGGTAGCGATCTCAAACGGTTTGAACCTCGATCATCTAATTCATACACGAAATTAAGGTGCCCGTCACTAAAATGAATGCTAGCTTCTTTCTCTAAACACGAAGCTTTATTCTCTGTGGCGTAGGTAATATTCACGGAGGTAGTACCTTCGTCTAAACGTTTGACTTTATAGCAATTGGTAACGATATCAAACGGTGTAACCCTCTGATTTAATATTCAAATCGTGAATTAAGTTGTCTAGTGCCAGTACTGTACAGTGCATTTAATCTCGTAATACCTGGTTTGCCTCTTGCATTCATCGGATAGACTAAGCTATTGACTTCGCTTGTAGACGCTCACAGAAGGTGGTATCGGTCTCGGACGGTTGCACCCTCGACTTTCCAATTCATACACGAAGCTAAGGTTCCCCCCAATGAAATGAATACTAATTTCTTTCTCTGAACAGGAACTTATACTCTCGATGAAGCTTGTGAGTGTCGCGGAAGGTAAGGCCTTGGATAAAACGTTTGACTATATACAAATTGGCAACGCACTCAAACAATTTGACGCTCTAATTTAGAATTCAAACCGTGAATGGAGGGTCTACTGTCAATTCTGTGAAGCGCATTTACTCTCTGAATACCTGATCGGATTAGAGGAGTCACAGGATGGGAGAACCTAATGAATTAGCCACTCCAGTCACAAAGAAGGTTGGAACGGTCTCGAACTGTTTGTCACTCGATCTTCTAATTCATATATGAAAATAAGGTTTGCTTCCGCTGTAATGTCTACTCCTTCGTTTCCGTCAGCAGTAAGCATGACGCTCGCTACGGCGGGATATGTCCCATCAAGGTTATATACTCGTTAAAAGGAAGGACATTATACCAATTAGTAATGTTCCCTACTTTAATATTCATACTGTGGATTATGGTGTCCATTGCCAACACAGTTCAGCGGATTTACTCCTGGTCTGCCAGGCATGATTCTCGGAATCACAAGTATGGGTACCTTAATTTCATGTACAAAGTAAAAGATCGAGGTTCGAGAACGTTGGCATCCTCTGTGTGGGTGGAAAGTCTCAGTCAATACCTTCATATATCCTCTGTTTCCGAGGGCCAAGCCAGGTACTCCGGGAATAGTCCGGCTTAACAGTGTGGGTAATAGAATGCTATAATTCACTGTTTGAGTATTATAGCAGAATGTCACACCGTGTGAGAACGTTACTAATTGCTATAAAGTAGAACGAGACACTGAATGACTTACCGTCCGAGAACCTGTGCCACTGTATAGAGCGTATAGCTACGTGTTTAGGCACACACATTTGTAAGTACTTTAGTGACGGGGAACTGAATTTCGTCATTAATAAGGAGATTAAGAGTCCAAACGGTCGAGATCGTTGCCACCTTCTGTGAGAGACGAACGGGTAGGTCAATTGCTTCACATACCTTCCGAACCCGAAATATGAACCAGATATTCCGGAAGTATATGCGCTGAACGGTATGGGCAACAGACACCTCAATTCATGGCATGGATATTAAAGTAGGCCGTCAAGCCGTTGTAGAACATTTCCTATTCGTGTCGGGGTAAACTTCTTACAGAATGCCTTAGCCTCTGAAAAACTGACCAGCTGTGTCGAGAGTATAACTCTGGGTACAGAGGAACGAACTAGTATACATTTACAGCCCAGCATCATAATTTCATGTGCATGACTTAGAAGATCGAGTGTCAAACCGTTCCAGAACGTTACCTCCTTCTGTGAGAGTCGAACGGCTAAGTCAATGGTTTTACCTATATCGTGATTTCGAGAGTCAACTCTGGAAATCCGAGAGTAAGTTGGTAATCCGAGAGTAAGTTTGGCTGAACAGTGTTGGTAATAGACATATTCATTCACGGTTTGAATATTAAAATACAGCGTCAAACCCTTTGAGAACGTTACCACCCTATTTGTGAGTGGAACAGATAAGTAAATAGCCCCACTTACCTGTGAATGCGAGCGTCAAACCAGGTAATACGAGGGTAAATACGCTGAAGGGTATTAGCAATAGATACCGTAATTCGCGGAATGAATATCAAAGAAGGCCGTCAAGCCATAGTAAAGCATTCCATAAACGTGTAGGGATAAATGTGATGCAGAGCGCCTTATCCACTGAAAAACTGACCCCCTGTATCCAGGGTATAACATCGTGTTCAGAGGATCATGCTAGTAAAGATTTTAGATATGGGGACCATAATCTGATTATGAATAGGAAGATCAAGGTTCAAACCGTTCGAGAATATTACCACCTTATTCGTGATTCAAACGGCTATATCGATAGCTTCGTACATCTGATGATACAGAAAGCCAAACGAGATAATCTCGGAGTAAGTGTGCTGTACAATATTGGCAATAGATACCTTAATCTGCAGATTCAATATTAAAATAGTGCGTCAAACCGTTTGCGAACGATACCAATTGGAATAAAGTTATACGTTTTGCAGAATATCTTACCTTCCGAGAAGCGAACCACCTACATCGAGGGCATTAGTTCGTCTTGAGAGGAGCAAATTGGAATTCATTTTGGTGACGGGCACCTTAACTTCACATATGAAGTTGAAAATGAATCAGTTCCAAGAAGTTGCCGCCTTCTGTGAGAGACGAATGGCTAGGTTAATAGCTACACCCATTTTCTGATTCCGAAAGTCAAATCAGCCATACCGGGAATAAATCCACGGAATTTGAATATTAAATTAGAGAGTCAACATGTTGGAGAATATAACCAATATTTATAAAGTGATACAATTTACCGGATACATTGCATTCCAAGAACCGATGACGATGTAGAGAGTGACATGCGTAGTGCACACAGAAACACATTAGTACGCATTTTAGCAAGCGGAAACCTAACTATCATGAATGAATAAAATAATCGGCAATCAATCCGTTCGAGAACGTTCCCACCATCTTTGTGAATCGAAAGACTAAGTCAATAAGTTCACATATCCTGTGATTCAGATAGCCAAATCAGTTACTCCGGGTGTGAATATGCTGTACAGTATTGGCAATTGAAACCTTCATTCAGGGTATGAATATTAAAGTTGAATGTCAATCCGTTGTAGAACGATACAAATTCGTATAGAGTGAAACATTTCAACGATGGCCTCACCCATCAAGAACCTCACCAGTTGCATCGAAAGTATATCTTCGCCTTCAGAGAAATAAATTAGTATACATTCTATTGTAGCGCACCATAATTTCATGTATGATTTAGAAGATTGAATGTCAAGCCGCATGCAATCGTTGCCACCTCCTCTGGGACACAAACGGCTAAATCAATAGCTACACCTCTCCTGTGATTCCGAGAATCAAATCTGGAATTCCGGGAGTAAATCCGGTGATGAGTATTGGCAATAGAAACCTTACTCCACGGATCGAATATTAAAATAGAGGGTTACACAGTTTGAGAATGTCTCTAGTTTCTATAAAGTCAATCGATTTACAGGAAGCCTTGCCGGCCGAGAAGCTAAGCCGCCGTATCGGGAGAATAACTTCGTGTATATAGAAACACATTGGTATACATTTTAGTGACGACACGTCAAATTCATGTATGAATTATTAAATCGATGGTCAAACCGTTCGAGATCGATAACATCCTCTTTGACGGCCGAACGGATATGTCAATAGCCTCACCAGTCCTGTGATACCGGCAGTCTAGCCAGTCATTCCGGTTGTAAACCCGCTGAACAGTAGTGGCAATAGACACCTTCATTCACGCTCTGAATAATACAGTAGAGAGTCATACCGTGGAAGAATGATACGTATTTGTATAGAGTCAAACTTTATACCGATGGCCTTACCTTCCGTGAAGATAGCCCGCTGTTTCGAGAGTATATCTTCGTCTTCAGAGAAGCAAATTATTATAAATTTTAGTGACGGGGACCTTAATTTCATGTATGAATGAGAAGATCAGGAGGAGAACCGATCCAGAACGTTACAACCTTCTTTGTGAAATAGCATGTATGACCTATCCTGTGGGTCTGCGAGATAACTAGGTATCCTGGGAGTAATTCAGCTGAACATTATTGGCAATAGACACCTTAATTCGAGATTTGAACATTAAAATACAGCTTCAAACCGTTTGAGAATGATATCAATTGCTATAAAGACAAACGTTTTACCGAAGACCTTACCCTCCGAAAAGCTAACCTGCTATATCGAGAATACAAATTCGTGTTTGGAGAAATACATTTGTATACATTTTAGTGACGGAATCTAAGTTTCATGTATGAATCAGAAGGTAGAGTGCAAAACAGTTCGGGACCATAACATCCTTCTATAATATTCGAAAATCTATGTCAATAGCTTCACCAATCCTGTGATTCCGAACGTCAAATCAGATATCCCGGGAGTAAATCCACTGTCCAGTTTGGCAGTTTGACACATTAATTTACGGTTTGAACATTAAAGCATTACATCGAACCGTTTGAGAGCTTTACCAATTGGTATAGCCACAATCGTCTTATCGGAGACGTTAACTTGAGAGAACCTAACTCGCTGTAGCCACAGTCATAGTTGTCATTCAGTGAAACAAATTAGTAGATATTACAGCAGAAGCACTCCTTATTTTCATTTATGAACAGAATTATAGAGAGACAAACCGTTCGAGGACGATCCCATCTTCTTTGATAGTCGAACTGAAAAGTTAGTAGCTTGACCCATACACAATAGGCAGTGTATACCATAATTCACGGTTTGAATATTAATGTACACAGTCTAAGCTTTGTAGAACGTTACCTATTGGTTTAATGTCAAAAGCTTTACCGAAGGACTTACCATCTGTGAAGCTAACCCGCTGTATCGACAGTACAACTTCGTGTATAGAGAAGAAAATTACTGTACATTTCAGTGACAGGCCCCTTTATTTCATGAATGAATTAAAAGATCGTGGGTCAAACCGCTCGGGAACGTTCTCTGAGAGATGAACGGCTAAGTCAATGGCTACAATTCCCCTGCGATTCCGAGAGACAAACCAGGAATTCCGAGAGTAAATCCCCTGAACAGTGTTGGCATTAGTAACCTTAATTCATGGTCTGAATACGAAAGTATTGCATCAATCCGTATTAGGGCGTTACCAATTGGAATGATGTCACACGTTTTACAGAGAATGGTATCCTCCGAAAATCTAAAGCGACGAATCGCGCGTGTAATCTGGAGCTTAGTGGAACATATTACCTTAAATTTTGTGACGGGCACCTTAATTTTAGGAATAAATTTGGAGATCGATTGTCAAACAGTTCGAGAACGTTACCGCCTTTTTTTGAGAATCGAACGGATAAGTCACCAGTTTCACCTGTCCTGTGATTCCGAAGGACGAGCCAAGCAATCCGAGAGTCACAAGTCTGTACATTATTGACAATGGACTTCTTAATTCACGGTATGAATATTAAGGTTCACAGTCTATCCCTTTTAGAACGAAACCTATTGGTATAATGTCAATGGTTTTAGTGAAAACCTTACCGTTCACGAACATAACCCGCTGCATCGAATAACCTCGTTTTCAGAGAAAGAAATTAGTCTTCATTTCAGTTGGGGGCACCTCAACTTCATGTATGAATTAAACGATCGAGGTTCCAACCGTTCGAGAACGATACCACCTCCTTTTTGAGTGGCACAGCTGAGTCCAATGACTTCACCTATCCTGCGATTCCGCGAGACAGACCAGATGTTCCGCGACTTATCCCGCGGTACATTATTTGAATTACACACGCTATGTCACTATTTAAATATTATAGAGCCGAGATAAATCATTGTAGAACGCTACTTACTGTTATACAGTCAAACATTTTATTGGAGGCCATACCTTGCGCGAAACTAGAACGCTGTATCGAGAGTATAACTTCCATGATCAGTGAAACACATTAGCGCCCATTTTGGTGATGCTACCTTAAATTCGCCTATGAATTAGAATATTGATGGTTAAACCATTCGAGAACTTAACCACCGTCTCTGAGAGTCGAAGGACTAGGTCAATGACCTCCGCCTATCCTGTGATTCTGAAAGTCATATCACGTAATCCGGGTGGAGATCCGCTGAAGAGTATTGGGAATTGACACAATAATTCACGGCATGATTTATAATGTAGTGAGTCAAACCGTTCAGGAACATAACAATATCGTATAACATTATTCCTTTACCGAAAACATTACCGCCAGAGAAGCTGCCCCGCCGTACCGAGAGTATAACTTCGTGTACAAAGAGACACATTAGTATTCATTTTAGTAACTGCACCTTAAATTCATGTATGAATTAGGATATCGATGATCAAGCGAAACGTGAACGTTACCACCCTCTTAGAGAATCGAACATCTGTTTCAATAACTTCATATATGCTGTGATTCCCAGGGTCAAACCAGGTATTCCGGGAGTAAACCCTCTGAACACTGTTGGGAACGGACACATTAATTCTCGGTTTTAATGTTAACGTAAAGCGAAAATCCGTTTGAAACCGTTACCAATGGCTATAAATACTAACGCTTTGCCGAAAACAATACCCACCGAAAAATTAACCCGCTGTATCATGAGTATAACCTCGTGTTGAGAGAAAGAAATTAGTATTCCTTTCAGTGTCGAAAAGATAACTTCAAGTTAACTAGATGATCGATGGTCAAACCGTTCGAGAATGTAAGCACCTCCTTTAAGAGTCGAACGGCTATGTGAATAGCTTAACCTGACCTGTGATTCAGAGAAACAAACTAGGTACTCCGGGTCTCAATCCACAGTGCAGTATAGCCGATGGATATGTTAGTTCACCGTATGAACACTAAAGTAGGGCGACAAACCATAGTAGAACGTTACCCATTGGTCTAGTGTCAAACCTTTACAGAAGGCCTTATCTTCCTAAACCCTAACCCGGTGTAGAGAGTGTCTTGCTTAGTGTTCACGGAAACAAATTGGTAGACATTTTAGCTGAAACTCACTTTATTTTTAAGTATGACCAGCAAAACCGAGAGTCAAACCGATCGAGAACGTTACCACCTTCTTTGAGAGTCGAACCGCTGAGACAATAGCATCACATATCCTGTGATTCCAAAAGTGAAACCAGGTATTTGGGGAGTAGATCCCCGAAACAGTATTGGCAATTAACACCTTAAGTCACGGTTAAAATGTTAAAGTACGGCGTCAAACCGCTCTAGAGCGTTGCCAATTAGTATAAAATCAAACATTTTATCGGTGGCCTAACCTTCGGAGAAGCTAACCCGCCGTTCCTAGAGAATAAAACCGTGTTCAACGGAACGAACCAGTAACATACTTATGTAACGGCACCATAATATCATGTATTAATTAGAAGATCTAGTTACCAACTATTCGAGAACGTTATCACCTTCTTTCAGACTCGAACGGCTGAGTCAACATCTCCACCTTTTCTTGTGGTTCCGGGAATCACATGAAACCTGGTATTCGGGGAGTAAATAAGCTGATCAGTGCTTTAGTATTCATGCTGTTAATTAAGGTGTCTATTGCCAATACTCTTGAATATTTAAAGCAGACCGTCAAAACGGTGTATATCGTTACCAATTGCTATACGCTTTACTGAAGACCATCCCGCCCAAAATGCTTTCCTGCTGTATATAGAATATAGTTCGTGAGCAGAGAAAAATGTTAGTCTGCATTTCAGTGACCAGCACCTTAACTTCATGCACGAATTACTAGATCGAGGATCAAACAGTTCGGGAACGTTACCCATTTCTGTTAGAGACGTACGTATGTGTATGGCCTCACCTATACTGAGGTTCCGAGAGTCAAAGCATGTAATCCGAGGGAAAAGGCGCTGAAGAGTATTCGACATAGATATCTTAATTCGCGAAGTGAATATTAAAATAGGGCGTCAAACCGTTTTTGAACGTTACCATCTGTTATAAAGTCAAACGTTTTACCGAAGGCCGAATCGTCCGCGTACCTGACCCGCTGCATCGACAGTACAACTTCGTGTATAGAGAAGAAAATTAGTGCACATTTTAGTGGCAGGCCCCTTTACTTCATGAATGAATTAAAGGATCGAGGGTCGATTTGTTCGAGGACCTTACCATGTTACGCGCGAGATGGACGGTTAAGTCTATTGATTCACTCGTCCTGT
Organism: Lasioglossum baleicum; assembly: GCF_051020765.1. Classification (NCBI taxonomy): domain Eukaryota; kingdom Metazoa; phylum Arthropoda; class Insecta; order Hymenoptera; family Halictidae; genus Lasioglossum; species Lasioglossum baleicum. The sequence goes on from NW_027469340.1 coordinate 152,569, forward strand.
GATTCCTAGAGTCAAATCAGGTAGTTAAAAAAATCCGGAAGTTAGACCGTTGAAGTTTAAGGGCAACTGACACCTTAATCCACGGTTTGCATGTTAAAGTAGAGCGTCAATCCGTTCAAGAACGATAGCAATTGCTATAAAGTCAAACGTCTTCCGAATGCCTTACCGTTCGAACCGTTCGTTCGCCGTACCGACGGTATAGCTTCGTGTTTAGGGAAACACACTAGTATTCATTTCAGTGACGGGCGACGTAATTTCATGTCTGAATTAGTTTGTCGATTGTCAAACGGTTCGGGAGCGTGACCACCTTCCTTGTGACTCGAACAGCTAATCAGTAGCTCCACCTATCTCGTGATTCTGGGAGGCAACACGGGAAAACCGAGAGTACGTTCGCTGAAGAGTATTGACAATTAGCAGTCTAATTCACGGTTTGAATATTAATGTAGAGCGTCAAAGCGGTTTAGAGCGTTGCCAATTGGTATAAGGTCAAACACTATACCGGTGGCCCATCCTTCGGCGAAGCCAACCCACCGTTTCGAGAGTATAACTTCGTGTTCATAGAATCCAATAAGTAAACATTTTAGTGGCGGGGACGATAACTTCATGCAAGAATTATAATATCGAGGGTCAAACCTTTCGAGAACGTGACCGCAATCAATGAGATTTGGACGGCTAAGGCAACAGCTACACCTAACCTGTGATTACATGGTTTAAACCACGTATTCCTGGAGTAAATATCCTGTTCAGAATTGGCAATGCACACTTCAATTCACGGTTTGAATATTAAGGTAGGCCGTCAAGCCGATGCAGAAGATTACCTATTCCTGTAGGTCCCAACATCTTACGGAACGCCTAACCCTCCGAACAACTGACCCGCTGTATCGGAAATATAGCAACGTATTCAGAGATACGAACTAGTATACGCTTTAGTGAGGGGCACCATAGTTTCACGAATGAAATATAAAGGTGGAAGATCGAGGGACCAACCGTCCGAGAACGTTACCACACTCCTTGAGATTCGAACGGCTGTGTCTATAGCTGCACCTATCCTGTGATTTCAAGAGTTAAACCAGATATCCCGGGACTAAACCCGCTGTACAGTATTGGTATTAAAATTCATACTTGCCGGTATAGATATTAAAGTAGAGAGCCACACAGTTGTACAACTTCACCTATTGGAATAGAGTCTAACAATTCACCGAAGGCCGTACCTTCCGAACAGAGCATAAGTTCGTGGCTAGCGAAGCAAAATATTATAAATTTTAGTGACGGGCAACATAATTTCATCTGTGAATCAGAATATAGAGGGACAGAATTTTCGAGAACGTTACCGCCTTCCTTGGGATTCGAACGGATATGTTAATAGCATCACGTATACTGTCATTCCGTGTGTGAAACTGGGTACTCTAGGAGCAAATCTGCTGAAATGTATTGGCAATAGACACCTTGATACACGGTTTGAATATTAAAGTAAAGCGTCAAACCGTTTGCGAGCCTTTCTAATTGGTATAAGGTCAAACGATTTACCGAAGGCCTTACCTTCCGCGAAGCGCAGAGTCATCATCGAGAGTATAAGTTCGTGTCCAGATGGACGAATTATTATACATTTTAATGACTAGCACATTAATTTCATGTATGTGTTACAATGTCGAGTGCCAAACCTTTCGAAAACCCTATTACCATATTTGAAATTCGCACATGTAAGTAAATTGCTGCAGCTATCTTGTGATTCGGAGAGGAAAATCAGGTATTCCAGATGTAAATGCACTGAAGAGAATAGAAAATAGACACCACAACACACGGTATGAATATTAAAGCGCAGACTCAAAGCGCTGGAGAACGTTACAAATGGGGAAAACGTCATACTCACTACCGGATACCCTACCTTTCGTGAACATAATACGCTGTATCGTGGGTATAACTTGCTTTTCGGGGAAAGAAATTAGTATACATTTTAATAACGGGCACCATACTTTCACGTATGAATTGGAAGATCTATAGTTACACCGTTCGTGATCGTAACAACCTTCTTTGGTGATCGAACGACTATGTCAAGAACTGCACCTATCCTGTGATTTCGAGAGACAAACCATGTATTCCGGGTGAAAGTCCACTGTACACTATCGGCATTAAAAACCCTACTTCCCGGTATAAATATTGAAGTACAGGTTCTCACAATTGTACAACAATACCTTTTGATATAGAGTCTAACTATTCACTGATGGACGTACCTTCCGAGAAGCTAACCAGCCGCGTCGGGAGAGGGAGAATTGCTACGCGTTAGAGAGACACAATAGTAAATACCTTAGTGACGGGGTCCTTAGTTTCATTACGCATAAGACGATCGAGATTCAAAGCTTTCGATTAAGTTACCACATTCTATGAGTGACGAATGACTAAGTCAATAGCATCATATATCCTGTGATTCCGAAACCTAAACCAGATATTCCGCGATTACATGCACTGGACAGTATTTGCAATAGCAAAGGCAATTCACGGTTGGAATCATAGAGCAGGCTGCCAAGCCGGTGTAAGGCATTACCTATTCCTGTAGGGTTAAACTTCTTACAAAATACCTTACCTTCCGAGGTACTGGCCCGCTGTATCGATAGTAAAACACCGAGTTCAGAAGTACGAACTAGGCTGCATTTTAGTTGCGAGCACCTTAATTTCATGCATTGATTAGAAGGTCGAGTGTCAGATCCTTCGTGAACATTTCCACCATCTGTGACAGGCGAACGGCTTTGTCAAAAGCTTCTCCTATCCTGTTATTGGTAGAGTCAAACCAGGTATTGCGGGAGTACGTCCACTGGACAGTTTTGGGAATGGACTCCATAATTCACAGTTTGAATATTACAGCAGAGCGTTAAACCGTTTGAGAGCATTGCCAATTGGTATAAAGTCAAACACTTTACCGATGGCCTTATCATCCAAGAAGCTAATCCGCTGTATCGAGATTATTTCTTCGTGTTAGGAGGCGCAAATTAGTATACATTTTATTGACGGGCACCTTAATTTCATGTATGAATGAGAAGTTCGAGCGTCAAACGTGAAAGTATTGGCTTAGCGGTTTATGTCCCACAGAAGGCGGCAACGTTGCCAAAAGGTTTGACACTCGATCTTCTAATTCATACATGAATTTAAGGAGTCGTCACTAAATTGTATACTAATGTGTTTCCATAGACACGCAACTATACTCTCGATAGGTCGGATTAGCTTCTGGAACGGTAAGGCATTCAGTAAACGACTATACTATATAGAAATTAGTATCGTTCTTGTACGGTGTGACTCCCTATTTTAATATTCACTCCGCGAATTAAGGTACCTATTATCAATACTCTTCAGCGCATTTGCTTCGGAGTACCGGGTTAGTCTCTCGGAATTATAGGATAGTTGAAGCTATCGACTTATCCGTTCGTCTTTCAAAGAGGGCGGTAACGTCCTCGAACGGTTTGACTATCGATCTTCTAATTCATACATAAAGTTAACGTGCCGACAATCAAATGGATACTAATTACTTTCACTGTACACGAGGTTATACTCCGATACAGCACGTTAGTTTTTCAGAGGGTATGGTCATCGCTATGGCGTTTGACTTTGTAATAATTGGTAACATTCACGAACGGTTGGACGCGCTATTTTAATATCCAAACCGTGAATTAAGATGTCTATTGGCAATACTGTTGAGTGGATGCACTCCCGGAATATCTAGTTTTACTCTTGGAATCATTATATGGCTGAAGCTATTGACACAGCCGTTCGGCTCTCACAGAAGGTGGTATCGTTTTCGAGAGATTTGACCCTAGATCTTCTAATTCCTGCATGAAATTATGGCGCTCGAGGCTAAACAATATACTAGTTCCTCCCTCTGAACAAGGTGTTTTACTCCACATACAGTCCTGTAAGTGCGTACTGCAGATCGGAGCGGCATACTGTATGATCTTTTTTAATTTTATTATCCTTGATATTGTACCATTATCATTGTTTCGCAGATTTCTATTTATCTCCATCTACTGTAACTTACTGATTTGATATTATCGATATTTTTTCAAAATTTTCATGTTTATAATTACGAAAATTTTATTTTTTTGGAAAAGTGTGTTTTGAATTAGTTGAGATTACGATTATGACAATACCTTGGTATGCTTACTGTTATTTTATAGGATTTGCTCTTTACGTGCAAACGCCTCCAAAGCGACACGACAGGAGTGGACTTGCAGTTGCTTAAGGTATATCGGACCGACACTGCTGTATGGTCTCTGTTAATTTCATTAACCTCAATCTTGTACCGAGTGCATTCATGCGTAAATTTCTACTCATTTATACATATTGTAATTCACTTTACTCATATTTTCGATTTTTAACAACATTTTCTGTTTTTATTTTTAAAAATTGTATATTTGGTAAAGTGGCATTGTAATTAATGGAGTGTACAGTATTATTTTATAATAATATTGTACACTCACAAATTTAATATTATTTTAAACTTATTCTTATTTTATATACTGTCTACGTACCTACGCTGCCGGGGCGACAAGACTGGTGTCATCTTGCTGCTGCGTGTAGCAGATCGCGGTGGAATAATGGATGGTCCTCGTCAATTTCCTAAAGAATTATATTGTACCATATGCATTCATTCGCTGTTTTCAATTTATTTGTACACACTGCAATATACTTTGTGATATATTCCATTTTCTTCAAAATTTCCAGTTCCTAATTTCAGAAATTGTATTTCTCAGTAAATGTAAAGTCTTGTAATTGCGTAGAGCAGATCGGTGGGGAGTACTGTATGGTCTTTGTTAATTCCATTATCCTTAATATTGTACCGTATGCATTCTTAGGAAGCTTTCTATTTATTTTAACGTGCTGCAATTTACAGTTACGGTACTTCGATTTTTTTTTTCTTTAGGATTTCGTATTCTGAGTTTAAAAAATTGTATTTCTTAATAACAGCACTTTGGAATTAGTTCTGTGTTCGTTTGTGGCAATATTTTGTTAAGCTCTCGGGTACTTTATAGAATTGTCTCTATACGTATCAGCGCTCCCGGAGCGGCACAGCTGCTGTGGTCTTGTAGTAGTGTTCATCGAATTGGTGCGACATTGCTGTATGGTCTTTGATAATATTGTTAACCTTAATATTGTACCGCATTAATTCTTACATAGCCATGTCTTAAACTTCATTTGCTGTAATTTACTGTTATGGCATGTTCGATTTTTCCAAATTATAAATTCATGTTTAGAGATTTATAATTCATAGTAAACGTGTCTTCGGAAATAGTTGAGTGTACGTTTATGAAAATATTTTGATAAATTTGTTGTTACTTTATGTGATAATCTGTAAATTTACATACGATTCCGGAGTGACGCGGCTGGACAGGATTTGTAGGTGCGTACGGCAGATCTGAGCGACAGGACTGTATGATCTCCGTTAATATCTCTGACCTTGATAGTGTTCCTCACGCATTTTGTCCCTATTTCCCATTTTCTTATACACACTGTAATTTGCCTCTATGATATTTTCCATTCTTTACATCATAATCAATTTTTAGTGAAAAAGACTGTATTTCATTGAAAAAGTGACTTCGGAACTAGTTGAGAGTAGGTTGATGTCGTTATTTTGTTAATGTTATTGTTATTTTATATGATTGTCAGTATACGTACCTACGCTGTCGGAGAGACAATACTGGCGAAGGCTTGTAGTTGCGTACGGCAGATCAGAGGGGCATACTGGATGGTTTTCGTTAATTTCTTTGACCATGGTCTCGTGCCGTATGCTTACTTTCCCTGTGTTCCATTTGTTTATACATACTTGAATTTGCTGCTATGATATCTACGATTATTTTCAAAATTTTCAGTCTTTATTTTAAAAAATTGTATTTCCTATTATAAGACCCCTTGGAATTGCCAGAGAGTACGTTTATATCGTTAGTTTGTTAAAATCATTGTTATTTTACACGATATTGTGTATACGTACTTACGCTTCCGGAACGACACGACCGGAGTGTTCTTGTAGTTGCGTTCGCTATACCGAAGCGACACTGCTGTATGGTCTTTGTAAATTTCTTAACCTCGATATGATACCGTACGCATTTTTCCACCGTTTTCTTTTATATATACAAACTGTGATTTATTGTTGTAATATATTGGATTTGTTTGAAAATATACAATTTTTAATTTAAAGGAATGAATTGCTTAATAAAAGTGTCTTTTGTACGAGTTGATCTTCCATTTATGACAATATCAAGCAAAATTCTTAATTATTGTGTGTGATCGTCTCTACATGTATCTACGCTTCCAGAGCATCATGAATGTTGTATTACTAATAATCTATTGTAGTAGAGAGACGCTACTGTATGATGTTCGTTAATTTCTTTAACCTTGTAATGTTCCGTACCCATTCTTTCGCATTTTTCCATATATTTCTACATACTGCAATTTACCGCTACGCTATCTTGCATTTTTCAGAACATTCAATTATTATTTTAAAAAATATCTTTTCTTAGTAAAAGTGCTTTGGAATTAGATGAGTGCATGCTCGTGACGGTACCATGTGAAACTTATTGTTATTTTATATGATTGCCGGTAGGCGCATCTGAGCTTCCGGGGCGTCACGGCTGGAGCGGACTTGTACTAGCGTGCGGCTATTTTTTTCGAAAAACTTTATACGGAATCATGAGAGTGTACGTTTATGGCGATATGTCGTTTAATATGTTGAAGCATTACACGATTGTCTGTACACGAACATACGCTGCCAGACCGACACGTCCGTAGTGGTATTGTATTGCCGTATGGAGGATCGGAGCGACAGTACTGCATGGTCTTCGTTGATTTCACTAACCTTCATATTGTACCGTATGCATTACCGCAGTATTCTATTTATTTACACAAGATGTAATGTCCTATTCTCATATTTTCGATATCTTCTATTCTTAATTTAAAAAACAGTATTCCTTAGTAAAAGTGACCTTGGATTTAGTTGGGCGTACGTATATGACATTATTCAGTTAAACTTATTGGTATTTTATATGATTGTAGGTATACGCAGCTACGCTCTTGGGGCAACACGACTGGCGATGTCCTGTTGCTGCGTACGTCTGATCGGAGCGGCACTACTGGATGGTATTCCTAAATTTCGTTAACGTTGATTTTGTACCGAATACATTTCTTCCAATTTAACAATTTATTCATTCATACTGTAGTTTACTGATATGATATTCTCAATTTCTCCATATTTTTAAATTTTTAGTTAAAGGAATTGAATTTCTTAATAAAATTGTCTATTGACTCCGTTGACTCAACGTTTATGACAAAAGTTATTTAAACGTATTCTTGTCTTATACCATGGACTGTATACGTATCTGCGCTTCCGAGGCGACACGATTTGAGTGGTCTTGCAGTTGCGTTCGGCATATCAGAGACACACTACTGTATGATTTTCGTTGATTCCTGTAACCTTGGTGCTGCAACGTATGCATTATTTCCCAGTCGACGATTTATATATCATACCGTAATTTGCTTTTACATTTTTGTTTTTTTTTTCAAAATTCCCGATTTTTGGTTTATAGTATTGTATTTCATAGCACAAGTCATTATAAATAGTTGGGTGTACGTTTCTGATATTATTTTGTTAAACAAATTATTATTTTATGTGATTGTCTGTATACGTTCCTACGGTGCTGTAGCGACACGGTTGGAGTTTGTCTTGTAGTTACGTAAGGCAGATAGGAAAGGAATACTGGATGGCCTCCGCTAATTTCTATAACCACAATATTGTTCCGCATGCATTCTTTCGCAAATTTCTATTTACTTCTGCATACTGTAAATTACTGGAATGATATTTTCAATTTCCTCCTATATTTTCAATTTATATTTTAAGAAATTGTATTTTTTTCGGCTATAGTGTAATTAGAATTAGATTATTGCACGTTGTAAAACTAATTGTTATTCGATATGAATGTCAGTAAACGTACAGACGCTGTCCAAACGACACGACTGTCGAGGTCTGGTAGTTTCGTACTGCATTCGGAGCGGCACCACTAGATGGTCGTCGATAATTTCTATAGCCATAATGTTGTTCCGTATGCGCTCCTTCGCAGTTTCGTATTTATTTATAAATATTGTAATTTCCTCTTCTGGTGTCTTCGATTTTCATGGAAACTTCCAATTCTTGTTTTTGATAATTGAATTCTTCCAGAAACTGACTTTGGAATTATTTCAGTACAAGTTTATGACATCCTTTGTTAAGCTTTTTGTTATTTTATATTCATTGTCTGTAAACGTACCTACGCTTCATTATCGTCACGGCTGGAGTAATCGCATAGTTGCATTCGCTAGATCGGAGCGACACCACAGTATCATCTTCGTTAACTTCTTTAACCTTGATATTGTACCGAATGCATTCCTTCAATGATTTCTATTTATTTCTATATACTGCGACCTACTGATATTCAAATCTCCCAATTTTTTATTTCAAAAATTGTATTTCCTAGGATAAGTGCCTTTGCAATTTACTGAGTGCACGTAAACGACGTTATTTTGTTAAACTTTCTGTTCTTCTAAATGATTATTTGCATACGTACCTAAGCTTCCGGAATGACACGACTGGCTTGGTCTTGTAGTTGCATTCACTAGATGTGAGGTACACATCTCCGTGGTGTTCAATTATTTCTTTAACCTTAATACTGTACCGTATGCATCCTTTCTGAGTTTTCAATTTCTTTGCAAATAATGGAATTTACTGTTATGATACTTGCCATTATCTTCGCAACATGCAAATTTTATATTTTGGAAATTGTATTTCTTAGGCATAGTGCATTTGGAATTAGTTGAGCCTACGTTTGTGACAATATTAAGTTGAATTTGACGTTGTATTATATGATTGTTTGTACACGTGCTAACGCTAATGGAACCACACGACTAGATGTGAGCTTGCAGTTAAGTACGGTAGATCGTTGTGATGCAACCTTGCTCGTCTCTGTATGCCTTTCGGCGCTGCGGATCTGTACGAACGGATTGATGTTGTAGTTGTGTACGGAAGGTCGGAGAAGCACAACTGGATAATATCCCTTAATTTCTTTAACCATGATTTTAAGCCTCATCCGTTTCTCCCCATGTTTTCTAATTACTTATTCTTACTCCAATTTACCGTTACGTTTCCGATATTCTTTCAAAATTTTTAATTCTTAATTTATAAAGCTGTACTTCTAAGTATCGTTTTCTTCTGAATAGATTGAGTTTCCGCATATGACAATACATTGTTAAGCTTGTTATTATCTCATATGCTTGTCTGTATATGTACCTACGCTTCCGTATCGACACGATTGGAGTGGTCTTTTAGTTGCATACGGCAGATCGGTGCGTCATACTGGATGGGCTTTGTTAATTCCCGTATCCTTGATGTTGTACCGTCTGCATTATTTCGCAGTTTTCTATCTGTTTCCACCTACTGTAACATACGGTTGTGATATTTCGGATTTTTACATAATTTCCATATATTTATTTCGTAAATTATAATTCTTATGAAGCAAGACTTTGGAATTAGATGAGTGTACGTTTATGACAATATTTTGTTGAATATGTCGCTATATTGTATGATCGTTTGCTCAGATATTTACGCCGCCGGAGCGACAAGATTGGCGAGGCCTTGTTTGCGTGCGGCAGATAGGAGCGGCACTAGTGGATTACCTTCGTTAATTTCTTTTTCCATAATATTGTACCGTATGCATCCTATCGCAACTTTCTCTTTATTTCCAAACACGGTAATTGACTATCATGATATTTTCGATTAGGTTAGATATTTTCAATTATTGGTTGAAAAAACTGTGTTTCTTAGTGAAGTTGCCTTTGGAATTTGTTGAACTTACGTTTATGGCATTATTGTGTTAAATTTACTGCTATTTCATATGATTGCCTATATGCGCACCTACGCTTCCGGATCGACGAGGTTGGAGTGGTCTTGTAGTTGCGTACGGCCGATCGGTGCGGCGTACTGAATGGGTTTTGTTAACTTCTTTAACCTTGATTTTGGACGGTCGACATTCTTTCGCAGTTTTCAATGTATTTCGACATACTGTAACTTACTGTTACGATGAATTCGATTTTATTCAAAATTCTCAATTTTTAATTTACAAAATTTGTATTTCGAATGAAGACTGCCTTCGAATTAGTAGAGTGTACGTTTAAGACAATATATTATTAAATTTTTGGTTATTTTATACTATTGCCTGTATATGTACCTACGCTTCTGGAGCGACAATCCTGTATGGTTATTGTTAATTCCTTTTACCTTAATATGGTACCGTAGTAATTGTTTCCCAGTTTCCAACTTATATCTATATACCGTAATTTACTGGTAATTAATTTTCGATTCTGTTCATAATTTCCAATTTTTACATTCACAAATTGTATTCTTAAGAAAAGTGTCTTTCTAATTAGTTGTTCATTTATGTGATTATTTGTATACGTACCTACGCTACCGGAGCGACACGACTGGAGTGGTCTCGAAGTTGCTTACGGAAGATCGGTGCCCCAAACTGTATGGTCTTCGCTACATTCTTAGATCATCATTTTGAGCCACATACACTTTCCCCAATTTTCTATTTATTCATACATTCTGTGATGTATTGTAATGATATATCCTATTTTTAACAATAATCTCAATTTTTATTTTAAAAATTGGTATTTCTTAGTGAATGTGCCTTGGAATTTGTTGAGTTTACGTTTATGACAATATTTTGATAATATGGTTGTTATTTTATATGATTGTGGCGTATGCGTATCTGCGTTTCCGATGCGACACGGCTGGGGTGGTGCAGTAGTTGCTTTCGGTTGATCGGAGCTGCACTAGTGTATGGTCTTCGCTAATATCTTTATCCACGATTTTGTACAGTATGTATTTTTGCCCAGTTTTCTATTTATTTATACAAACTGTAATCTACAATTATGATGTTTTCGATTTTATTTTAAATTTCCATTTTTTACTTTTAAAAATTATATTTCTTAGGAATAGTGCCTTCAAATTAGTTGATTGTACGTTTATGACACTATTTTCTTATACTTACTGCTATGTTATATGTTCTGTATACGTACGCTCACTGCCGTGTCTATGCGACTGGCGATGTCCTTTAGTTGCGTTCGGTAGCTCGAAGCGGAACTGCTGGATTGTTCTCGTCCATTTCTTTAACCATTCCATTGAACCGTATACATTCTTTAGCGGGTTTTCATTTATTTATAATATTGTAATTTGCTGTTATGGTATTTTCCATTCTCTCCTACATTTTCAATTCGTTTTTTAAAAAATTGTATTTCTTTCCTCAAAAGTGTCTTTATGACTAGGTGAGTGCAGATTTATGAGAATATTTTGTTGAATTCGTTATTGTTTTACATGATTGCCTGTATGCGCACCAACGCTTTCGGATCGACACGCCCTGAGTGTTCCTGATGTTGCGGCCGATAAATCCGAGCGATAATAATGTATGGCCTTCGCCAATTTCTGTAACCTTGATTTTGTACCATATGTATTTTTCTCCCGTCTTCCATTAATTTATATATATTGTGATTTACTGTATCGATACTTTCAATTTTTCTTCAAATTTCCAATTGTTAGTTTTAAAAATTGTATCTTTTGGGGGACGTACCTTCGAATTAGTAGCGTGTACGTTTGTGACAATATTGTTATTGTTAAATTCTTTGATACTTTATAAGACTGTTTGTATACGCACCTACGCTGCCGGAGCGAAACAACTCGAGAGGTCTTGTAGTTGCGCTCTGTCGATCCGAGCGACACTGCTGTATGGCCTTGTTAATTCCTTTAACCTTAATGTTGCCTCGCATGCGATCTTTCGCTGTTTTCGATTTATCTCTGCAGGATGCAGTTTACCGCTTTCATATTTTCCATGTTTACAAATATTTTCAATTCTTAATTTAAAAATTTGTATTTCTCGGTAAAGGTTTCTTTTGAATTAGGTGAGTTTTGATTCCATTACAATATTTTGCTATGCTTGTTGTTATTTTATATCATTATCTGTATACGTACCTATGCTGCCAGAGCTCCAGGACTGGCGATGTCACGTGGTTGCTTACGGCCGTTCATAGTGGCACTACTGGATGGTCATCACTTATTTCTTGAACCTTGATTTTGTAGAGTATGCATTTTGTCCAAGACTTCCATTTATTTATGCATACTGTAATTTAGTGTTATGATATTTTCAGTTTTTTTCAAAATTTTCAATTTTGAATATCAAAAATGACTTTTCAAGAGAAGTATCTTTGGAATTAGTTGCGTGTACGCATATTACAATGTTTTGCAAAATTCGTTGTTATTTTATATGATTGTCTCTGAATGTATCAACACTGCCGGAGCGACACGTCTGTAGTAGGCTTGCAGTTACGTATGGTATGTAGTAGCGACTCCACTATATGGTTTTCGATAATTTCCTTGGGCTCAATGTTGTGCCGTATGCATTCTGGCTCAATTTCCTATTTATTTCTTCATATTGTTCTTTATTGTAAAGGGCTATTCAACTTATTTCTGTTTCAAATTCTTTACTTTAAAAGTCTTATTTGCTACCAAAAGTGTAAATGGTATTAGTTAAGTGGACGTTCATGAAAATATTTTGTTAAATTTGTTGTTATTTTACATGATTGTCTGTACAAGTACATACGTTGCCGGAGCGACGCTACTGGATGATCTACGATAATTTCTGTATCCTTGATATTGTGCCGTGTGCATTCTTCCGCAGTTTTCCATTTATTTATTCATACTGTAATTTAGTGTTTTGATATTTTTTGGATGATAGGAGCGACACTACTGCATGGCCTTCGTTAATTTCTTTAACCTTGGTATTGAACCGTATGCATTTTTAACCTGTCTCCCATTTATTTATACATAATGTAATTAAATGCTTCGATATTTTTTTTTTTTTCATAATTTAAAATCTTTAATTCCAAAAATGTTCCATATATTAAAAGTGCCATTGGAATTAGTTGAACGTATGTTTATGACATTACATTGTTGACCGTGTTATTTTATATGTCACCCTGAATACGTACCAACGCTGCCAGAACAACATGACTATCGAGGGGTTCTGGTTGCGCGCGGCGGACCGGAGCGACACTACTGGATGATCTTCGTTAATTTTATTAACCTTGATATAGATTCGAACGCATTTTTTCCTAGCATCCATTTATTTATACATACTCTAATGCGATGTTACGATATATTACATTTTATTCAGAATTATGAATTTTTAGACTCAATGATTGTATTTCCTACTAAATGTGCCTTGAAATAACTTGCGTGTACGTTTATGACAATATTATGTTAAATTCTTTGTTATTTTGTGAGGTTAATTGTATACGTACCTACGCTTGTGTAGTTTTATTGTTGCATTCGGTAGATTGGAGCGACACTACTGGATGGTCTTCGTTAATATCTTTAGCCCTGATTTTCTACAGTATGTATTTTTCCACAGTCTTCTATTTATTTATACATACTGAAATTTTCTGTTATCCCATTTCCAATTTTTTTCAATATTGCCAGTTATTAATTTTCAAAACTGATTTGCTTAGGGAAAGTACCTTTGGAACTAGATGAGTGTACGTTGATGACATTATTTTGATAAACGTATTGTTATTTTACATTACTGTCTGTACGCATACCAACGCCTCCGTATCGACACGGCTGGAGCGGTCCATAGTTGCGTATGGTATATCGGAGCGGCACTACCGTATGGTCTTTGTTTATTTCTTGTGCCTGATTTTGTGTGGTATGCATTTTTTCCTTCTTCTCCATATATTTATATATACTCTATTTTACTCTTACGATATTTCCGATTTCTTCCAATGTTATCAATTTTAAGTTCAATAAAATGTATTTCATAGTAAATATGCCTTTGGAATTAGTTGAAGGTCCCGTTACGACAATATATTGTTAAACTTATTGTTATTTTATATGACTATCTGTATACATACCTACGCTTCCGGAGCGACACGAATGGCGGTGTCTTATCGTTGCGTACGGCAGAACGGCGGAGCACTACTGGATGTCCTTCCTCAATTCCTTTAACCTTCACTATATGCCGTACACATTTTTCCCCAGACTTCCATTCAATTTATACATAGTGCAATTTACTGTTATCGTATTTTCTATTTTTTTCAAGGTTTCCAACTTCCAATATCAAAATTTGCACGTTTAAGGATAAGTGCTTTGGCATTAGTTAAGTGTACGTTTAAGTCAATATCTTGTTAACCTTATTCTTACTTTATATCGCATATATATTCCCATTTATATTTTGTATACCTTATTCCTATTTTATATCGCAGATTTCTATTTATTCTTACATACTACAATTTACTGTTATGATATTTTAGATTTTCTTCAAAATTTCCAAATTTTATGTTAAAAAATTGTATTCCTTCTAAGAAGTGTGATTGGAATTAAATGAGTCTACGCTTATGACATCATTTTGTAAACATATTGATCTTACGTATTTATTGCCTGTAAACGTACGAACATACTTTTGCTTGCGGAGCGACACGACTGGAGCGGTCTTGTAAATGCTTTCGGTATATCAGAGCGACACTACTGTACGAACATCGTTATTTTCTTTACCTATGATTTTGCACCGTCTGCATTTCATCCCAGTTTTTCTGCATACTTGTAAGTTCTGTAGTTTACTATTCTAATGTTTTCGATTTTTTCCAAATTTCTAATTTTTGTTTTAAGAAATTATATTTCCGAGTAAATGTGTCTTTGGAATTAATTGAGTGCACGATTATGGCATTGTTTTGTTAATCCTGATGACATTTTTTGTGATTGTCTGTATACACTCCTTCACTGGCGAAGCAACACGACTGTCGAGGTCTTGTAGTTGCACACGGCAGTTCGGAGTTGTACTACTTCATGCCCTTTGTTATTTTCGTTAACCTTGATTTTGTACCGTATGCATTCTGTCTCAGTCTCCATTTATTGATACATACTCTCATGTACCGTTCTGATGATTTCGACTTTTGTAAATATTTTGAATTTTTTCCCCCTGTTTAAATTGTATTTCTTTGTGAAAGTGTTTTTTGAATTAGTTGAGTGTATGTTTATGACAATATTCGGTAGGTTCTTGGTTACTCGTACCCACGCTACCGGAGCGACACGGCTGGATTGGTGCAGTAGTACTGATCGGTAGATCGGAGCGACAATGCTGTATGATCTTTGTTAATTTCTTTAACCTTGATATTCTACAGTATGCAATCATCCCCGCAGGGACTGCAGTGGGCCTTCGGGTCCCACTGCAGTATGTGTATGACGAACCCACGGTGCCCGAGTCGGCCCAACCTAGGCCGAGAGTGAGCAAGCACCTCATTCAGGAAGTAAGGTGTCATTGGGAGGGGTATGACCAGTATGGCCCTGCATTAACTGGTACCTCGGGTACCGGTTCGAGCCCTGGGGGTGCGGCTTCGGTTCGCCCCCCCCCCCCCGGGTGCTTGGTTTGGCCTCGATGGGGCAGTGGTAAGCCCATATCGCGGGTTAGGGGGCCCCATCTTCGGACAGGTTAGATCCTCCACTGGTGAGCGGCGTGAGGTCTCCTCGGCGCTGGCCTGTAGAGCCAGTAGGGAGTTAGAAAGGTCCCTGCCGACCCATGGTTGGCGCCGCGGTACTTGGGGTCCGCGGGCTAATTGGTAGGTGTGTGGTAAGGTGCGCCACACACCACGCTGATTGGGCGAATCCCAATCCTGTGACCATGAGGGCCGTGTGGATGAGCCCTTGTGGCAGGTGCCGCACGTAAAATCACCGACACACGTTGTATGCATTCATTCGCAGTTTTCCATATATTTATACATACTGTAATTTACGTTTATGATATGCTCGATTTGTTTCAAAATTTAGAATTTAAAATTTAAATAATTGTACTCCATGGTCAAAGTGTCACTTGAATTAGTGGAGTTTATGTATATGGCAACATGTTGTTAATTTTGTTGTTATTTTATATGATTGTCTGTATACATACACTCGATTCCGGTGCGTCACGGCTGTACTTATCTTGTACTTGCGTACGGCAGATCGGTGCGACAGAACTGATCGATCTTCGTTAATTTCCTTCACCATGATATTGTACCGTATAGATTTTTTTCGCTGCTTTCTACTTGTTTCTACATAGTGTAATTTATCGTTTCGATATTTTCGGTTTTTTTACAATTTTCTATTTTTCGGTTCGAGAATTGTATTTCTCAGTAAAATTGGCTTTGGAATTAGCTGTGTTTACGTCAATGGCAATATTTTGATTATATTCTTTGTTATTTTAGATGATTGCCTGTATGCGCGCGTACGCTTCCGGTGCGACACTGATGGAGTGGTGTTGCAGTTGCGTACGACACATGGGAGTGGCATACTGTATGGTCTTCGATAACGTCTTTGACCTTGATTTTGTACCGTGCACATTTCCTAATAGTTTTCCCTTTATTCATACGTACTGCAATTTACAGTTATGATATTTTCAATTTTTGTCAGAATTTTAAAATTTGTATTTCATAGGAAAAGTGTCTCAGGAATTAGTTATATCTACGTTTATGACAATATTTTATGTTATTTGTTGTTGCATTGTATGATTGTCTGTATATATACCTACGGTTTTGGAGCGACACAAATGGTGTGGTCTTGCAGTAGCGTTCGGTAGGTCACAGCGACACGACTGTTGTTAATTTCATTAACCTAAATATTGTACCGTAAGCATTCTCACGCAGTTTCCTATTTATATCTATATATTGAATTATCTGTTGTGATATTTTACATTCATTTCAATATTTTCATTTTTATAATTACCAGAATTTTTTTTTGCTCTAAGTGTCCTTTGAATTAGGTGAGAATACGTTTGTGACAATCTACTGTTATGCCTGTCGTTATTTTACAGGATTTTCTCTATACGGTCCTACGC
Organism: Lasioglossum baleicum; assembly: GCF_051020765.1. Taxonomy (NCBI): domain Eukaryota; kingdom Metazoa; phylum Arthropoda; class Insecta; order Hymenoptera; family Halictidae; genus Lasioglossum; species Lasioglossum baleicum. The sequence goes on from NW_027469340.1 coordinate 169,494, forward strand.
CTCCAAAGCAACACGACAGGAGTGGACTTGCTCTTACGTAAGGTATATGGCAGTGACACTGCTGTATGGTCTTTGTTAATTTCTTTAACCTCAATGTTGTACCGAGTGCATTCTTTCGAAGTTTTCTTCTCATTTCTTCATATTGAAATTCACTGTATTGATATTTTCGATTTTCTTCATCATTTCCAATCTTCAATTTAAAAAATTGTATTACCTAGCAAAAGTGCCATTGGAAATATTTGTTTACACGCTTATAACAATATTATGTTAAATTCTTTGTTATTTTGTCTGATTGATTCTACACTTACCTACGCTTCCCGTGCGACACGACTGGCGAGGTCTTGTAGTAGCGCACGGCATAAGGGAGCGGCACTAGTGGATGGGCTTCGTTGACTTCGATAACCGTAATTTTGCACCGTATGCATTTATTCCCAGTTTTTCATTTGTTTATTCACAATGTTATTTACTGTTATAATATTTTCGATTTTTTTCAAAGATTGTCAATCCTTATTTTAAAAAATTGTGCTTCTCGTTAAAAGTGTGTTTGAAGTTAGTTTAGTGTACGTACATGACGATGTTTTGTTAAACTTGTTGTTATTTTATGATTGTCTCTACACGTGCCGTCGCTGCGGGAACAACACGACTGGCGATGTGGTGTAGTTGCGTACATCAGATCCGAGAGGCATACTCGATGGTCTTCGCTAATTTCTTTCACCATTATTTTGTACCGCATGTATTCTGCCGCTGTTTTCTATGTATTCATAAGCACAGTGAATTACTATTATGATATTTTCGATTTTCATCGAACTATTAATTTTCAGTTCAAATGATTGTATTTCTGAGTAAACGTTTCTTTGGAATTAGTTGAGAGTACGTTTATTACAATATTTTTTTTAATTCAATGTTATTTTACATGAATGTCTGTATATGTACGTACGCTGTCGGAACGACACGACTGGTGAGGTTTTGTATTTGCGTACGACAGAACGGTGTGGCACTACTGGAAGGTCTTCCTCAATTTCGTTAACCTTGATTTTGCAACGAATGCTTTTCTTACATGTTAACCATTTATGCATTCATACTATAATTTACTAATATGACATTTTCTATTGTCATCAATAGTTCGAATGTCAGTGTATAAAGTTGTATTTCTTAGTAAATGTGCCTTTGGGAACAGTTGAGTGTACATTTATAACATTGTGAGGTAAATCTTATTGTTATTTTATATGGTTGTCCGCATACGTACATACGCTAGCGAAGACATTGCTGGTCAGGTCTTCTAGTTGCGTACGGTAAATCGAAATTGCATTACTGGATGGTCGTCGTTAATTTCGCTATCGTTATTGTGGTTCCTTATGCATTCTTTCGCAGTAATTTACTCTTATGATATTTTCGATTTTCTTCTAAATTTTCAATTCTTAGTTTGAAAGACATTGTGTTTCTCAGTGAAAGGGTCTTTGGAATTTGTCGAGTGTACGCAAGTAACGTTAATTTGTTAAATTCACTGTTATTTTACATGATTGTCTGTATTTTCAATTTTTAGTTTATATAACTGTATTCCCTAGGAAAAATGTCTTTGGAGTTAGTTGAGTGTATGATTGTGACATTATTTTGTTGAACTTATTGTTATTTTATATGATTGTACGTATACGTACCAACACTGCCAAGTTCCGCATAACTGCAGTGGTCTTGTAGTTGCTTTCGGTTGATCGGAGCGGCATTACTGGATGGTCTTAGCTAACATCTATAACCTTGATTTTGTAACGTATGTATTTTTCCATAGTCAACCATTTATTTACACTAACTGCAATGGAATGCTATGACAATTTCGATTTGTTTTCGAAACTTCAAATTTATTATTTTAAATAATGAATTTTTTAGTAAAAGCGTCTTTCGAGTTAGTTGAGTGTACGTTTATGTCGACACCATGTTAAATTCTTTGTTATTTTATATGAAAGTCAGGGTGGTGTTGGAGTTGCATACAGTAAATCGGAGCATCAATACTGAATGGTTTTCGTTAATTTCTTTAATCTCGACAGTGTAACCTATGCACTTCTCCCATTTTTCTACGTATTTCGGCATACTGAAATTTATTCTCATGGCATTTTCGATTTTGTACAAAATGTCACATTTTTAATTTTAAAAATTGCACTTCATAGGAAAAACTTCTTTGGAAATAGTTGAGAGTAGGTTTATAACTATATTTTGTTAAACTATTGTTATTTTACATGACTTTCTGTATATGTACCTAGACTGGCGGAGCGACAGGACTCGTTGGGCTTTGTTAAGCTTAGTGTTATTTTATACGATTATCTGTATATGTACCTACGTTGTCAGAGCGACACGGCCGCAAATGTCTCGTAGTTGCGTACACCAGAACGGTGCGGCACTACTGGATGGTCCACGTTAATTTCTTTAACGATAATTTTATACCGCATGTATTCATTCAAAGTTTCCTATCTATTAATAAATACTGAAATTTACTGTTATCGTATTTTCGACTTTCTTCGAAATTTTGAATTTTCATTTTAAAAAATTGTATTCCTTAGTAAAAGTGTACTTTCAATTTAGTGTACGCATGTGGCATTATTTTCTTAAACTAATTGTTACTGTATACGATGGTATGAATACGTACCTACTCTGGTTGAGCGACATAACTGGCGAGGTCTTGTAGTTGCGTTCTCTGTATCGGAACGACCCTATTGGATGGCCATCGTTAATTTCTTGAACCTTGATCTTGTGCAGTATGCATTTTTACCCCAGTCATCGATATATATATATTCATACTCCAATTTGCTATTGTGATATTTTCGTCCTCTTTTCAAAATTTACACATTTTGTTTAAAAAGTTGTATTTCCCAGTAAAAGTGTCTTTGAAATGAGTTGAGTGTATGTCTATGTCAATATTTTTTTGAATTTGTTGTTGCATTATGTAATTTCCGGTACACGAACCTTCGCTTCTGGAGCGACAAGGCTGGAGTTGGCTAGCAGTTGCGTTCGGTAGAACGGAGCCGAATTACTGTGTGATCATTGTCAATTCGTAATACCTTGATTTTGTACAGTATGCATTTTCCCCCCGTTTCCTATCTACTTATACAATCTTTAGTTTGCTGTTATGATGTTTCTCATTTTTTTCATAATTTTCAATTTTTATTATAAACAATTATATTCCCTAGTAAATGTGTCTTTGGAATTAGTTGAGTGTACGGTTATGGCATTATATTGTTAAACGTACAGTTGTCTTATACGATTGTCTGTCTACGTACCTACGCTTCCTGTGCGGCACGACTGGAGTGGTCTCGTTGTTACGTTCGGTAGAACGAAGCGACGCTACTGTATGGTCTTCGATAATTTCTATAATCTTGATTTTGTACCGTGTGAATTCTTTCTCTGTTTTCTGTTTTTGTGTACGTACTATAATTGACTGTTATGGTATCTTCATTTTTTTTTCAAAATTTCCTATTTTTGTTTTAAAAAATTGTATTTCTCGGCGAAAGTTTCCCTGGAATTATTCAAGTGTACGTTTATGACAATATCATGAGGAATCTTATTTTAAATTTGTATGGTGTTTGTATACGTACCTACGCATACGAAGCGGCACGGGTGGTGTAGACTTGCTGTTTGTTTCGGGAACCCTGAGCGACGCTACTGTGCGATCTTCGTTAATTACCTTAACCCTAATAGTACTGTATGTATTTTTTCACAGTCAGCCATTTATTTACACAAACTGCAATTGAATGCCATGTCAATTTCGATTTGTTTTCAATATGTCCGGTTTTTAATTTGAAAGACAGTAATACTTAGTAAAATTGTCTTCTGAATTGGCTGAGTTTACGTTCATGAAAATATTATGTTAAACTTACCGTAATTTTATATTTATTTTCAGTATATGCACATAATCCTCCGCAGCGACGCGGCGGGAGTGGACCTTTTGTTGCGTCCGGTTTATCGGTGCGACTCGAATATGGCCGTCAACGTATGCGCATTGACGCAACGGGGCGACAGGGCGGAAATGGACCTGTAGCTGTGTACGGTACCTCGGAGCGACAATACTGGAACGGCTTCGTTAACTTCATTAGCGTTGATATTTTATCGTATGCATTTTTGTTTCGTTTTCCATTTATTTCTGCATAATGTAACTTATTGGTACGATACTTTCGATTTTTTTTTCGAAATTTCAAATTTATAATTATACATATTGTATTTTTTAGTAAAAGCGCCTTTCTAATTAGTTAAGTGTACGTTTATGTCGATATCTTGATAAATTCTTACTTGTTTTATATGATAGTTTGTATACGCTTCTATGCTGCCCGGGCGAAACGACTAGGGTGGTGTTGCAGCTGCATAAAATAATCAGATCGGCAATACTGAAAGGTCTTCGTTATCTTCTTTAACCATTACAGTGTAACCTATGCATTTCTCCCATTTTTCTACGTATTTCGGCATACTGTAATTTATCCTTATGACCCATTCGATTCTTTACAGAATGTCCTATATTTAATTTTAGAAAATGCACTTCTTAGGAAAAACTTATTTAGAATTAGTTGAGTGTACGATTATATCGTATTTTGTTAAACTTACTGTTATTTTAAACGATTGCCTATGTGCGTACCTACGCTTACGGAACGACACCACTGGAATGGTCATGTAGTTGTGCTCGCTAGATCGGAGCGACACTGCTGTATGGTGTTTGTTAATTTCTTTATCCTTGTTATTGTATCGTTTGCATTGTTTCGGTGTTTTCTATTTAAGTCTACATGCTGTAACTTACTATTCTGATATTTCCGATTTCTAACCATATTTTCGATTTTTATTGTAAAAAATTGTATTCCTTAGTAAAAGTGTATTTGGAATTAGTTAAGTGTATGTTTATGGCAATATTCTGTTATACCTATTGTTATTTTATATGGTTGTCGGTATACGTACCTAGGATGCCGGAGCGACACTGGTGGAGTGGTCCTGTAGTTGCGCACGAAAGATTGTAGCGACACTACTGCATGGCCTTCGCTAATTTCTTTAACCTTAATATTGCACTATATGCATTCCATCGCAGCTCTCTATTTATTTATACAGTGGGCAATTTACTGCTACGACATTGTCGACGTTTTTCAACATTTTCAATTCTTGGTTTAAAAAATTTTATTTCTTCGTAATTGTGACTGTGGAATTAGTTGAGTGTACGTTTATGACAATATTTTGCATACTTCTTGGTTATTTTACATGACTGAAAGCACACGTACCTACGCTTCTGGTGCCACACGACTGGCGGAGTCCTGTACATGTGTTCGGTAGATCGGAGCGACACTGCTGTACGATCTTCGTTAATTTGTGCATACATTATATTGCACCGCATACTTTTTCCCCCGGCTCTTATTTATTTATACGTTCTGTAATTTACTGCTATGATATCTTCGACTTTTTTCCAAATTTTCAGTTTTTAGTATAAAAGATAGCATTTCATTGTTATAGTGTCTTTGGGATTAGTTGAGTGCACGTTCATGACAATATTTTGTTTAATTCGATATTATTTTACACGATTCTCTGTATATGTACCGACGCTTCTGGAGCGACATAGCTGGCGCGGTCGTGTAGTTGCGTTCGGTGTATCCGAACTACCCTATTGGATGCCCTACGCCTATTTCTTGAAGCATGATCTTATACAGTATGTAGTTTGTGCCAGACTTCCATTTACTCTTGCATACTGTAATTAACTGTTATGATATTTTAGATTTTGTTCAAAATTTTCAATTTTTGATGAAGAAAATACTATTTCATAGTAAAAGTGTTGTTGGAATTAGTTGAGTGTCCGTTTATGACAATATTTCGTTAAATTCTTGGTTATATTATAGGATTGCCTCCATGCGTATCTACGCAGCCGAAACCGCACGGCTATAGTTATCTCGTAGTTGTATTCACTAGATCGGTGCGATGCTGCTGCATGGTCTCTGTTAATTTCTTTGAGCTTGATATTGTAGTGTTTGCATTCTTTCGCAGTTTTCGACCTTGTAATACATACTATAATTTACTGTTTTGATATTTCCGATTCTTTTCAAAATTATAAATTTCTAGTTTACAAGATTGTAATTCCTTAGTAATAGTGTATATGGAATTAGTTGAGTGTACGTTTATGACAAATTATTTAAGTACATTGTTATTTTATATGATTGTCTGTATACTTGCCCACGCTGCCGGAGTGACACGACTATCGAAGCCTTGTAGCTGCGTACGCCAGATCGGAGCGATGCTACGGGATGGTCTTCTTTAATTTCTTTAACCTTTACATTGTAACGTACACATTCCTTCGCAGCTATCTAGTTATTTTTACATACTGTAATTTACTGTTATGATACTTTCTATTTTCTTCGCAACATGCAAATTATATATTTTAGAAATTGTATTTCTTAGTAAAAGTGCATTTCGAATTAGTTGAGCGTACGTTTGTAACAATATTATGTTGAATTTGATGTTGTACTATATGAATGTCTATACACGTGCTTACGCTAATGGAACCACACGACTGGAAGTGAACTTGCAGTTAAGTATGGCAGATCGTTGTGATGCAACACTGCTCGTCACCGTATGTCTATCGGTGCTGCGGATCTGCACGAATGGGTTGACGTTTTAGTTGTATTCGGAAGATTGGAGAAGTACAACTGGGTAATATACCTTAATTTCTTTAACCTTGATTTTAACCTGCAACCGATTCTCCCCATGTTTTCTATTTATTTATACTTATTACAATTTACTATTATATTTTCGATATTCTTTCAAAATTGTCAATTTTCAATTTAAGAAGCTGTACTTCTCAGTACCGTTTCCTTCTCAATTGGTTGAGTTTTCGTTATTGACAATACATTATTAAGCTTGTTAATATCATATATGCCTCCTTGTATACGTACATACGCTTCCGTATCCACACGATTGGAATGATTTTGTAGCTGTGTACGGCAGATAGAACGGGCATACAGTATGCCACTCGTTAACTTCTTTAACCATAATATTTTACCATATTTATTCTTTCTAATTTTCTAATTATCTACAAACGATCTTATTTACTGTCATGATGATTTCGATTTTTTTTTTAAATTTTCAATTTTTAGACTCAAAAATTTTATTTCCTTGCAAAAGCGTCTTTGGAATTATTTGCTTGTACGTTTACGACAATATCATATTAACTTCATTGTTATTCTATATGATAGACCCTATACATGCCTACAGTTGCGGATCGACGCGGCTGGAGTGGTCTTGTAGTTACATACGGCAGATCGGTACGGCATACTTAATGATCTTCGATAATTTCTTCAACCATAATATTGTACCGTATACATTTCTTCCCATTTGTCCATTTCTTCGTACATACTGTAACTTGCGGTTACCATAAATTCTATTTCTTTCGTAATTTTCAATTCGTAGTTTAAATGATTGCAATTTCATAGTAAAAGTGTCTCTGGAATTAGTTGAGTGCACCCTCATGACGTTATACTGTAAACTGATTGCTATTTTATGTGATTTCCTGTATGCGCACCTGCGATTCCGGCGTGACACGGCTGGAGTGCTCTTGCATTTGCGTTCGCCAGAACGGGAGGACACTACAGTATGATATTCGTTAACTTCTCTAACCGTGATATTGTACCGTATGCATTTTCTCCGAGTCCTCCAGTTATTTATACATACTGCAGTTTTCTGGTATGGTATATCAGATATTTTTCAAAATTTTCACGTTTTGGTTTAAAAATTGTATTTCATAGTAAATGTATCTTTGGGAGTAGTTAAGTGTACGTTTATATCTTTATCTTCTTGTGCTGATTGCTATTTTATGTGATTGTCAGTATGCGCACCGACGCTGGTTGAGCGACACGATTGGTAAGGCCTTGCACTTGCTTACGGCAGATCGGAGCGGCATACCGGATAGCCATCGTAAATTTCTTTAACCGTGATTTTGCACAGTATGCATCTTTCCCAGTTATCGATTTGCTCTTACATTCTGTAATTGACTGTTGTGATATATTCGATTTTCATCAAAATTTTTAATTTTTTTATTAAAAAATTGTTTTCCTTAATAAAAATGCCTTCGGAATGATTTGTATGTATATTTATGATAATATTATGATAAATTCTTTGATATTTTATATGACTGATTGTACACGTACCTACGCTGTAGTAGCGACACGACAGGGGTCGGCCTGTAGTTGTGTTCTCTAATCGGAGCTACACTGACATATGGTCTTTGTTCATTTCTTTAACCCTGATGTTGTACCGTATGCATTATTTTGCAGGTTTCCATTTGCGTCTACATGCTGTAATTTAATGTTATGATATTTTCAATTTTCGTTACAAAACATAATATTACGTAGTAAAAGTGTCTTTACAATTATTCATATGGACGATTATGACAATATTTCGTTAACTTACTGTTATTTTATACGATTCTCCGTATATGTACCTACGCTTCCGTACCGACACGGCTGTAGTCGTCCTACTGCTAGGTACGATCGAACGGAGCGACACTATAGTATGGTCTTCGTCATTCGGTTTAAACATGTCTTTGAACCGCATGAATTTTCGCCCAATTTTCCATTTACGTCTGCATACTCCAATATACTGTTATGATATATCCGATTATTTCAAGATTTCCAATTCTTAGTTTACAAAATTACATTCCTTATGGGATATGCCTTTGGAGTCAGTTTAGTTTACCTTTATGACAAAATTTTGTTAAACATACTGTTATTTTATCTGATTCTCTATACACATACCAACGCTGCGGGTGCAACGCGACTGGCGATGTCATGCTTTTGCGTACGGAATGTCGGTGCGGCACAACTGGACGATCTTCCTTTACTTATTCAGCCTTGATTATGACCTGTATGCATTTCTCCCCATGTTTCACATTTATTTAAACATACTCTAATTTAGTGTTATACCTTCGATTTCATTCTAAATTTGCAATATTTAATTTATATACCTGAATACCTAAGTAACGGTTTCCTTTGAATTGGTTAAATTTCCACTGATGACAATACTTTGTTAAACTCGTTATTGACTTCTATGATTGGCTGTGTACGTACCTGCACTTCACGAGAGACACGACCAGCGTGGGCTTGCAGCTGCGTACTGCAGATCGAAGTGGCTCTACTGGATGGTCTTCGTTAATTTCATTAACCATAAGACTGTACCGTATGCACCCATTCGCCGTTTTCTATTTATTTATAAATTCTGAATATTACTATTAGAGTACTTTCAACTTTTCTCAAAATTTTTCATCTTTAGGTTAAAAAATTGTATTCCTCAGAAGAAGTGTGTTTGGAATTAAATGAGTGTACGCTTATGACATTATTTTGTTAAACTAACTGCTATTTCATATGATTATCTGTATACATACCTAAGCTTTCGGAGAGACATGTCTGGCTCCGCCTTGTAGTTGCGTACGGCATATCGGAGGAGTATATTGGATGGTCTACGTTAATTCCTTTGACTTTGATCTTGTACCGTTTGCATTACTTCCAGTTTACCAATTATTTATATGTTCTGTAATATGCTGTCATGATATGTTCGATTTTTTTTTCAAAATATTCGACCTTTATTTTAAAAATTTGATTTTATAGCAAACGAGTGCTTGGAATTTGTTGAGTGTTTGAGTATATGATTATTCTTTGTTAAGCTTATTTTTACTTTATGCGATTGTTTTGCACATACTCCCACTGCCGGAACGACACGACCGGTGTGTTCATATAGTTGCGTTCGCTATACCGAAGCGACTCGGCTGTATGTTCTTTGTTAATTTCTTAACCGTAATATTGTACCGTATGCATTCCTTCTTAGTTTTCAATTTGTTTATGCACACTGTAGTGTGCTTGTATGATATATACAATTGTTATAGAAATTTCCATTTTTTTGTTACAAAAAATGTATTTTATAGCAAAAGTGTCATTGGATTTTTTGACTGTTCCCTTATGATATTATTGTGTTACATTTGTTGTTGTATTTTATGATTGTACGTATTCGTAGCGACACTACTGTTTGATCATCGTTAATTCCTTTAATCTAGATATTGTATCATATGCATTTTTTTCAGTTTTGTATTTATATCTACATATTGTAAAATGTTGTTATGATATTTCCGATTTATTACCAAATTTCGTATATTCTATTTTATAAATTGACTATATTGTAATTCTTAGTTTCGAATTTGTTGAGTGTACTGTCATGACAATATTTTGTTAATCTTGTCGTTACATTATATGATTGCCTGTATGCGTACCTACGCTTCCGAAGCGATACGCCTGTACATGTCTTGTAATTGCGTATGCCATATCGGAGCCGCAGACTGTATGGACTTCGTTAAATTGTTTTACCACATTATTGCACCGTATACATACCTTCGCAGTTTTCAATTTATTTACAAACATTGTAATTTACTGTTACCATTATGATATTTTCCACTTTCAACGAAATTTTCAATTTTTATTTTGTATGATTATATTTCTTAGTAATGGAGACATTGGAATTAGTATAGTGTACATATTTGAAGTAATTTTGTTACACTTATTGTTATTTTATATGATTGTTTCTATACGTACCATCACCTCCGGAGCGACACGGCTGGAGTGGTCTTGTAGTTGCGTTCGGTATATCGGAGCGGTACTACTGTATGACGCACGCTAATTTCTTCAACCTTGAGATTGTGCCGTATGCATGTTTTCCCCTATTTCCAATTTGTCTATACAAACTATCATTTACTTCTATGATATTTTCGATTTCATTCGAAATTTTCAATGTTTATTTTAAAAAATTGGTCTTCTAATTAAAAGTGTCTTTGGATGAAGCTGAGTGAACGTTTAAGACAATACTGTGACAAACTAGTTGTTATTATATATGATTGTCTCTATGCACACCTACGACACCGGTGCGACACGGCTAGAGTCATCTTGTAGTTGGGTACTGCAGGCCGGAGTGCTATACTGTATGGTCTTCGTTGATTTCTTTGGCCTTGATTTTGTATCGTGTGCATTGTTTCGCAGTTTTCCATTAGTTCATACATACTGCATATTACTCTTATGATATTTTCGATTTCTTTCAAAGTTTTCAATTTTTTGTTAGAAGAATTGTATTTCTTAGTCAACATGGGTTTTGAATTAGATCAGCGTACGTTTAAGACAATACTTGTAAAGTTTATTGTTATTTCATATAAAGTTCTACATACGTACCTACGCTGTTGGAGCGGCACCACTGTCGAGGTCTTGCAGTTGCGAATGGCAGATCCGAGCGGCACTACTGGATGGTCTTCGCAAATTGCTTTTACCATGATATTGTACCGTATGCATTCTTTCGCGGTTTTCCATTTACCTACCCATACGGTAATTTACTGTCATAATATTTTTGTCTTTTCACAATTTCCAACATCTAATTTAAAAAATTGTATTTCCCAGTTGAAGTGTTTTTGAGATTAGTTGAGTGTACGTTTTGATAAAATTTCTTTAATTCTTTGTCACTTCATATGATTGTCTCTATACGTGCCTACGCTGCCGGATTGATACGGCTGGAGTGTTACAATAGTTGCTTACGGTAGATCGGTGCTGCACTACTGTATGGTCTTCGATAATTCCTTTAACCATATTATTGTACCGTACCCATTATTTCGCTGTTTTCTATTTATTTCTACACTGTGCAATATACTGTTATGATATCCTCGATTTTCTTCAAATATTCTAATTCTTAATTTGAAGGAATGTCTCTTTTACGAAACCTGCCTTGAAATTAATTGAGTGTGCTGTAATGACACTGTTTTGTTAAATTTAATGTTACATTATGCGATTGTCACTATATGTTACCATATCCGGAGAGCAACACAGCCGTAGTGCTCTTGTAGTTGCGCATGGTAGATCGGTGAGTTATTACTGGATGGTCTTTGTTAATTTCATCACCCCTTGATTTTGTTCCGCATGCATTCTTTCCCAGTTTTTTTTCATTTATTTATACATACTGTAATACAATGATGTCATATTTTCAATTTTTTTTTTTAATTTTAAATTTTTAGTCAAAAAACTGTATTTCTTAGTAAACGTTCCATTGCAATTAGTTAAGTGTACGTTTGTGACAATATTATGATATACATATTGTTATTTTACATGATTGCCTGTGTAGGTACCTACGCTGCCTGAGTGGCACGACTGGCGACGTCTTGTATATGCGTGCAGCAGGGAGAAGTTGTACTCCTACGTGTTGTTTGTTAGTTTCTGCTTTATCCATGATTTTGAAGAGTATGCATGATTTCCAAGTCTCCCATTTACTTATATATCCTGTACTTCACTGCTGTAATACTTTCTGTTTTTTCCAAAATTTCAAATTTTTGATTAAAAAATTGTATTTCTTCGTAAATGTGTCTTCGGAATTAGTTGAGTGTACGATTATAACAATACTTCGTTATATTTGGTGTTATTTGCATGATTGTCTGCATGCATACGCACGCTGCTGCAGCGAACCGATTGCACTGTTCTTGTAGTTGCGTACTGCAGTATGAAATGGCTCTACTGAATGGTCTACGTTAACCTCGCTTTTTTACCGTATACATCCTATCACTGTTTGCAATTTATTTACGCGTACCGTAATTTACTGTTATGATGCGTTCGGTTTTCTTTCATAATTTCCAAGTTTTAATTTAAAAAATTCTATTTTTCAGGAAATGTGCCGTGGGAATTAGATGAGTGTACTTTCATGACAATATTTTATTAAACACATTGTTATTCCATATGACCATCTGTATACGAACCTTCGCTTCCGGAACGACACGACTGGAGTGGCCTTGTAGTTGCGTTCGCTAGATTGGAGCAACACTGCTGTAGGGTGCCTGTTAATTTGTATAACCATGATAATGTGCCGATGGCTTTCTGCCGGAGATTTCTACTGATGACTACATACTGTAACCAACTGCTTTGATATTTTCGTCTTTTTTTTCAAAATTTTCAATTTTTATGCATAATAAATTTTACATCTTAGTGAAAGTGCCCATGGAATTCGGTGAGTGTACGTTTATGACCATATTCTGTTAAATTCTTTGTTATTTTATATGATATATTATGATTTATATGATTTAGATGATAATTTCATTAACCTTGATAATGTACTGTACGTGTTTTATCATGGTTAACCATTTATTTACGTATACTGCAATTTACTGTTATGATATTTTCAGTTTTTATCAAAATTTTCAATTTTCGGTATAAAAATTCGTATTCCGTTGTAAAAGTGACTTTGACATTATTTGATTGTACGTTTTGTACGTTATTCTGCTAAACTTACTGTTATTTTATGCAATTGTCTGCGTATGTACCTACGCTTCCGGAGGTACACGGTGGTTGTTGTTTGTTGCTGCGTTCAGGAGATCGGAGCGACACTAGTAATTGATAATCGTTATATTCTCTAACCTTGATATTGTACCGCATGCATTTTTCCGCAGTCTTCCATTCATTTCTGCACACTGTATGTTACTGTTATAATGTTTTAGATTTTCATAATAATTTCCAATTTTTTATGTAAAAAATTGTATTTCCTAGTCAAAGTGTCTCCAGAATTAAATGAGCGCACGTGTATGACATTATTTTGTTAACCTTATTTTTAATTTACATTTTTATACGCACCTACGCTGCCTAGAGTGACACCACCGGAGTGGGTTTGTAGCTACGTATCGTAGATCGGAGACACACTACTGTACAGTATTCGTTAATTTCTTTATACTTGATATTGTATTTTATGCATTCGTTGGCAGCTTTATATTTACTTATGCATACTGTAAATTACAGTTATGATATTTTCGATATTTTTCTAAATTTCAAAGTTTGAATTTATTAGAAAGTGTGTCTCTCCAATTAGTTGATTGTACGTTTAAGACAATACTATGATAAATTTTTTGTCATTTTGTACGATTGATTGTATACGTACCTACGCTGCCGGTGCGCCGCGACTATGGATGCCTTGTATTTGCGAAATTAAATCGGAAGCGACAATAGCGTATGGTCTTTGTTTATTTCCTTAACCTCACCAATGTACAGTAAGCATTGTTTGGCCGGTTTCCATTTACTTCTACGTTCTGCAATTTACTTTTATGACATTTCCGATTTGTTTCATATCTTGAAAGTCTTTAATTTCAGAAACCGTGTTTTTTAGGAAAAGTGTATATGGAATTAGATGAAATTACGTATTTGACAATATTTATTTATGCATGATGTTATTCTATATGAGTGCTTGTACACGTACATACGTTGCCGGAGCGATATGACTGGCGAGGTCTTGTAGTTGCGTACGGCAGCTCAGTGTGGCACGACTGGACGATCTTCGTTAACCTTCCAAACCTTGATATTATACCGTATGCGTTTCTTCCCAGTCGTTCATATATTAATAGATACTGCAATTTATCACGATGACGCCCGCCCGACTCAACGGTGGCCCATCCTTGTCTGTTCCCTGCGGCAGCATGAACAGCCGTTGGCCCATACTAGATTGTTCCGCGGCGCGGCATGCATCACCGATGGGCCACGTATGTTAAACAATAAATGCGCAGTACAAAATGTTATTTTATTAATTTAACATTATACATTAACATATCTACCTTATAATCAAACATTTGACACAAAATACGTAATGTACAAACAACGACTTATGTTACCGATGCAATTTTTTAAAACATTCTAAACAAGGTGCCGCTTATCCGGACAACTGCCACAAAAGGTCATTACATTTTTTGTTTTGTTTGTGGCGAACTATGTACCCTTTAAGTTTTTTAAGCGTTTGCAACAATCGTTACATCTTTTCCTCATCTTCCTCGCGGGCCCTTGGTGTGAACTTAAAAAATGTTTTTTCCGTCTACATCATACTAGCTCTGCACTAGAGGGATTCTCAACACTCGTCAATAGATAATCAATAATTTTCTCTCTAAATTATAGATTTGGTAACGCTTGGTTCCCCACTGTTTGTGGATGTACCATGCATTTACTAAAGAGGTCCCGCATATTAGCTCCATAATAACTTTTCTATACCATTCTACCGTTTTCCGCAAACATCTACAACAGGAACACATTTCATCTGATATATCAACTCTCTCCTTCGCAGTATTATAGGAATAACGGTGCCTGGTTTTAATTTATCATCTTTGCCACGAATAATCGCGCAATTGTGAGATCTCGAAGTGGTTTACATACAGATGGGACTTTCGTGGGTCCACTTTAAAAATTTCACGCCGCTCCGATTTTTGAAGGGATATAATGTTGCCCCGTTTCTGATTCTGCTTTGCCTGTGGCGGTAGGAACTTTGTGTTCATTTTGAATGTATTGCAAATATATGTTGCTTTGGTGAGAAGATCTTAGACTAAAGGAATACATGTATAAAAACTGTCGGTAAATAAAGTCCGGCCCTCGAATAATAGATCTCGTATCAATGTCATGACTACATCATGAGAATGTGCTTTTAGAATTCACGTTTCAATTCATAAATATGCACATCCGTTCGGAAGGCAGAATTTGTACAGTTTTATTCCGTATTTGTGCCGCTTACCTGGTATATATTGACGAAAATTGTGGCGCCCTGTCCACGGAACCATAATTTCGTCACTTACTATACTTTTACCGAGTTTTACTGCATCTTGGAATGCACGAAGAATTTTATGCAGCACATTTCGGATTTTGTGTAACCGATCCTCGGTTCTAGCCGTAGCATTACCAGAAAGGTGCAAGAACTCCAATATAGCTAAGAATCGATCGCGTTTCATTGCTTTCATTATACGCGCATTCGCATACATCGCCTTTTTGGACCAATATAGTCGAATTTCGGGAACTTGCACTACACGCATATCATGCACGATACCAATAAAGGTATTCAATTCACTTTTCGTAATGGGGTTCCATGCTTGTTGATGTTGTCTCCTGCCATATGCTGCATTCGCTATGCACTGAGCAGCACACCTATTCGTCTCTTCTACGATGATCTCCAATATTTCGTCCGTGAAGAATAATTTATATAATGCAACTGGATCGTCGCAGTCCGTCTCCTTGATCAGTAGATCTTCTTCTTCTGAATACTCTTCCTCTGATGCAAATTTTACAGCTATTTTCCGCCGTTCCGCATCATCATCTTGATCCCCTACACCAGACTCCGAAACTTCTTCTTCCGTCGTACTCCTATCATATACAGATTCAGCAGACGAATTACTGAATTCCACATCCATTTTATCTAATATTTAGGTGGGCAAACATGAAAAATGAAGAATGATAACCGCCTTTCTAGAAGGAAGGAAACTTCATACTACCTTTATACGTACTGCAAGTAATGTGTACTCGGGAACCTTTCAGAGCTGTACTGACCACGCGCCTCATAAAAACTTCGCACAACCCACAATGCTCACATCGTATACCAACTAATGTCTTCTTCACTTGCCGTCAACTCTAAACTCTCCGTAAACCACGTGTCGCTGTCTGAACTCTCAATGATCACCCCCACTTACTAGATCACTCATTATATAAGAAGTGCCAGCTGGGTAGTATTCGTTCCCTCAGAAATGACTGATTTCCATCATTACATGTGGGCGGTCCTAAACGTCTAATTGGGCCGCTGAATGCCCAGAGGCTGGTCAAAGTTCGCATACCTCTAGCAGCTCACCCCTAGGCCCGCGATCGGCTAAGGGAAAGGGAATATTTCTGGAAAATCGCACAATGGTGCACGGCCACTAAGCCCGGCAATATATCTTTCTTTGGCGATCCTAGAGACAAAACTCTAGTGCGGAGCCCCAGAGACACTTTGCATGTTACAAGTTGCATGGGCGCCTGGATATCGGTAGTCGGGGATTTGACGAAATTGCCGCTCGCACTCAACATAATCTACGCATAAAACTTACACTACGTCCTAGAACGATTTTCATCGTGTGCGACAATAGGTCGCAGTATTTCTAAAGAATTGTTGCGTTTGAAAGGGTCAGATTCCTTCGGTTCTAAACTTCTCGTGGTCCGAAACACGAGAAGCTAAACCCCTATTTGAACGAACTTGGGCTCTGGCAGGGAGAACTTGGCTGGCAATGGGCCAGGGGGAGGGCCACGTGCTCTACACCCGAGGACGTTCCCAAAAGCGGGGTCATAAATATCGAGTGGCCACATAAACGGAAAGTGAGAGGACTTATCCTCCCTCAAGATGTACAATGCGAAGATCAAGCGAACGCCCGTGGTCCCAAAACTCCAATACGCGAAGATTTCCCCTGTTTGGCCATCTCCACGGGTTTTCAGAACGCATCATGGAAAATCGTGGAGAAAGTAAAAAACTTCTACTAAAATGGTAACAAGAAGTCATCGAAACGTCGAAGAGTCAAAGTGGAAGTTAGTTTCCTCCTAACATGATAGTGGGCATTAGGGCGCAAGCATTGAACAGTATAATTCCTTGCCGCTCCGCCCCATGCAGCGCCGCCGCACGGAACAGACACCGAATATCCGCGAATGCGTCAACGTGTTAAGATTGAATCCGTGAATTAAGACGGCTATCACCAAAACTGTTCAGTGGATTTACTCACGGCATACATGATTTGTTTCTCGGAATCACAGCATGTGCGAAGCTACTAACGTAGCCTTTCGACTCCCATATAGGGTGGTTACGTCCTCGAAAGGATCGACACTTGATCTTCTTATTTATACGTGAAACTAAGGGGCTCGTCACTAAAATGTATACCGGTTTGCTTCTCTGAACAAAAAGTTATACTCTCGATACAGCGTGTTAGGATCACGGAAGGTGAGATACACGGTAAAGAGTATATATAACTTTATAACACTTGGAAATGTTCTCCGGTGGCTAGCCTCCCTAGTGTAATATTAAGCCATCAATTAAGGTGTCTATTGCCATTATCGTTCAGCGAAATTACACCGGGAGTACCTGGTTTGCCATTCGGAATCATAGGATACGTGAAGCTATTAACCTAGCCGTTCGTCTCTCACAGAAGGTGACAACGTTCTCGAGAGGTTTTCCCCTCGATCATCTGATGCGTACATGAAGTTAAGGTGCCGGTTACTGAATTGAATACTAATTTTTTCCTGTGAACACGAAGTTATACTCTCGAAACGGCGAGTTTGACCCTCCACAGGGAGGCCATCGGTAAAGTGCTTGACTTTATATTAATTGGCAATGCGCCCGATCGGTTTGGTGCTTTACTTTTTTATTCAAACCGTGAATGATGGTGTCTATTGTCAATACCGTTCGGCGGATTTACTCCCGGAATACATGGTTTGTCTCGCAAAATCACAGGAAATGTGAAGCTATTGTATTAGTCTTGCTGGGAAACTAGTGGGAATGATCTCGGTCGATTTGACTCTCCATCTTCTTAATGATACATGCAATTAACGTGTCCGCGTGCTAAAGTGTCTACTAATTTGTTTCCTTTTACACTAAGCAAGACATTTGCTGCAGCGAGATATGTTCTTGGAGGATAAGGTATCCGGTAAAAAGTTCGACCGTATGCCAGTATGTAACGCACTACGATGGTTCGGATCTCTATATTACTATTTATACCGTAGATTAAGGTGTCTATTGCCAATACAGAACTGCGGATATACACTAGGAATTCCCGGTTTGACTCTACGAACCGCAGGGTATGTGAAGTTATTGACGTTGTTGTTCGTCTCAGATGGTGGCATCGTACTCCAGCGATTTGACCGACGATCTTCCAATTCATACATAAAGTTAAGGTGCCCGTCTCCGAAATGGACACTAATTTCCTTCTACATACGCGTAGTTATACTCTCGATACGTGGGGATAGTTTTTCGGAGGGATAGTACTTCGGTGAAAGGTTTCACTTTTTACCAATTGGTACCGCACTGAATCGGTTTGACGCTCTACATGAATACTCAAACCGTGAATTAAGGTGTCTATTGCCAATATTGTTTAGCGAATTTACACCCGGAATACCTACTTTAACTCTCAGAATCACAGGCTGGGTGAAGATATTGACTTAGCAGTTCGTCTCTTACAGATGATTGCAACGTTCTCGAGCGGGTTGACACTCGATCTGCAAATTCATACATGAAGTTGAGGCGCTCGTCTCTGAAATGAAGACTGATTTCTTTCTCTGAACCCGACGTTGCACTCTCAATGGAGCAGGTGCAGTTTGTGGAAGGTAACTCCTTCGGTAAAACATTTGACATTATACCAATTGGTGACGTTTTCAAACCGAATGACGCTCTACTTTAATATTCAAACCTTAAGTTAAGGTGTTCATTGCCAATACAGTTCAAAGGATTTACTCCCGGAATACCTGGTTCGACTCTCGGTATCACAGGATAGGTGAGAGTATTGACATAGTCGCACCAACCTCAAGGATGGTGGTCACGTTATCGGACGCTTTGACTTTCGATGCTGATATTTACACACAACCCTGTCGTGTCCGTCCGCTAATATGTGTCGCCATTTGTTTTCGCGAACATTCTCCAGACAGTCGCTACAGAGGGTTAGGTTCACGGAGGATATGGTTTCCGGTAAAGTGATTGAACATATACCAGTAGGTAACGTTCTATGATGGTTCGGTTCGCTATATCACTATTTATACCGTTAATTAAGGTACTATTACCAATACTGTACTGCGAATCTACACGCAGAATACCTGGATTCACCCTCGGAATCACAGTATACGTAAAGCTATTGACTTAGCCGTTTGACTCTCAAAGAAGGTGGTAAAGATCTCGAACGGATTATCCATCTGTCCTCAATCTCAAAAATTAGAATAAGGTTCCCGTCATTAAACGTATCCTAACTTGCTTCCCTGAACACGAAGTTATACTCTCGATACAGCGGTTTAGCGTCACGGAAGGTAAGGCCTTCTGTAAAAAGGTTGACTCTATACCAGTAGGTAAAGTTCTACAACGATTTGATTATGTTCTGAACTATATTTACTGTGAATTAAGGTGTATATTGCCAATACTGTTCTGCGGATAGACTCTCGGAATTCCCGGTCAGATCCTCGGAATAATAGGGGCGGTGAAGATATTGACTTAGCAGTACGACTTTAGAACTAGGTGCTAAGGGTCTCGAAGCTTGGCACTCAATTTTGCTATACATCCGTGAAACTGAGGTGTCTGTCTGCTGAAATATCTTCTCATTTGTTTCCGAGAAAAATAAGATAGACACTCGCTGCAGCGGGGTAGGTTCTCGGAAGGTAATGTATTGGTTAAAAAGAAATACTTTATTTGACTTAATAATGTTGAGCGACGGTTGGACGCCATGTATCAATTACACGATCGAGTGTCAAACCTTTCGAAAACGTTACTACATTCCTTAAAATCGAACGGCTAAGACAGTAGTTTGACCCATCGTGCGATTCCGCCAGTCAAGCCAGGTATTCCTGGAGTAAATCCACTGTGCAGTATTGGCATTTGTCCGGATATTTCACGGTATATATATTGAAGTACAGAGCCATACCGTTGTAGGACGTTACCTTTTTCTATATAGTTAAACTTTGTTCTGAAGGCCATACCTTCCGAGATGCTAACCCCATGTATCGAGATTATATCTTCGTGTTCAGAGAAACAAATTAGTATACATTCCAATGTCGGCCACGATAATTTCATGTATGGATTAGGATATACAAGAGCCAAACCGTTCGAGATCGTTACCACTCGGCCAAACCGAAGGCCGTACCTTCCAAGAAGCCCAATCGACCGTTGGGAGTGTCTTGCTTAGTTTTCATGGGAACAAAATAGGAGACATTTTTTAAAGGGGCACGTTAAATTTTTGTACGAATTAGAAGATCGAAGGTCTGACACTTCGAGATCGTTACCACCTTCTACGTGAGTCGAACAGTTAAGTCAGTAGAATCACCGATCCTGCGTTTCCGAGAATCACACCAGGTATATCTGGAGTAAATGCGCTGAACAGTATTGGCAATAGGCATATAATTTCTCGGTTTGAGAATTATCGCAGACCGTCAAACCGTTGCTGAATGTTACCAATTGTTATAAAGTCTAACTTCTTGCGGAGGACCTCCCCCCGCAGGGAAGACTATCTCACTTTATCGAGAGCATATATTCGGAATCAGAGAAGGAAGTTAGTCTCCATTTCATGACTGGCACCTCAACTTCATGTGTGACTTTGAGGATCGAGGTTCAAACCGCTCGAGAACGTTAGCACCTTCTCTGCGTTTCGTACGGCTTAGTTATTAGCTTCACATATCCAGTGAATCCGAAGGTCACACCAGATAGTCCGGAACTAAATGCGATGCACGGTATTGGCAATAGACACCTTCGTTCACGGTTTGAATATTACAGTAGAGCGTAAAATCAGTGGAGAACGTTACCAATTAGTATCGAGTCTAACTGTTTACCGAACGCGTTACCTGCCGCAAAACTAACCTGCAGAATCGAGAGTATGACTTCCTGGGTGGAGGATCAAATTATTATACATTCTAGTGACGGTCATCATAATTTCACGCATGTCTTAGAAGATCGAGGGTCAAACCTTTCGAGAACCTTTCAACCTTCTTTGTGAATCGAACGGCTATGTCAATAGCTTCATCCGAACAGTGATGCCTAGAGCCAAGCCAGGTATTCCTGGAGTAACTTCGCTGAAAACTATATGCAATAGAGACATAAATTCACGGTTTGCTTGTTATAGTAGGGCGTCAAACCGTTTGAAAGCGATACCACTTGTTATATTGTCAAAAAACAAACCTGCTGCATCAAGAGTATAACTTCGTGTTCAGAGAAAGAAATTCGTATTCATTTCAGTGCCTGGCACCTTAACTTCATACATGAATTACAAGATTGAGGGTCAAACCTTTCGAGAACTATACCACCTTCAGTGAGAGACGAACGGCTAAGTAAACAGCATCACCTATCTTGCGATTCCTGGTGTCCACCCAGGTAATTCAAGTGTACATCCGCCAAACAGTATTGGCAACAGATACCTAAATTCTCGGAATGAATATTAATCTATAAATACAAACCGATGTAGAACGTTACTTATTGCTATAGAGTCAAACTTTTCACAGGAGGCCTAACCATCAAGAATGTAACCCGCTGTATCCTGAGTATAACTTCGTGTTCACAGAAGCAAATTAGTATACGTTTTAGTGACGGGGCCATAATTTCAAGTATATATTTGATGATCGAGTATCAAACCGTTCGAGAACGTTGCCACCTTGTGTGAGAGGCGAACATTTGAGTCAATAGCTTCACCCATCCTGCGATTCCGAGAGCCAAACCAGGTACTCCGGGAGAAAATCCGCTAAACAGTATTGGTAATAAACAACTTCATTAACGGTTTGAATATTAGAATAGAGCATCAAACCGTTTGAGAACGTTACCACACTCTTTGAGAGTCGGACGGATAAGTCAGTAGCATCACTTATCCTGTGATTTGGAGTGACAAACCAAGTATTGCAGGAGTAAATCCGTTACTCCGCAATGGCAATAGACACCTTAATACACAGTTTGAATAATCATGCAGACCGTCAGACCGTTGGAGAACGTTACCTATTTGTATAGAGTCAACCGTACTACCGAGAGCGCTACATTCCGGGATTATCTCCCGCTTCATCGAGAATATAACTTCCTCCTCGGAGAAGGAAGTTAGTATCCATTTCTGTGACGGGGTCATTAACTTCACGTGTCATCTAGAAGACGGAGCGTCAGACCGCGCATGAACGTTGTCACCTTCTGTGAGAAACGAACTGCTCTGTCAGTAGCTACTCCTATCCTGTTATTTCAAATGTCAAACCAGGTATTCCAGCAGTGAATCCGCTGAACTGTATTGGCAATATACCCCTTAATTCACGGCTTGAATATTAAAGGAGAGCTTCAATGCGTTTGAGATGGTTTCCAATTCCTGTAATGTCAAACCATTTACCGAGGACCTTACCCTCCGAAAAACTAACCCGCTGTATCAAGGGCACACCATCTTGTTCAGTGGGATGAATTAGCATTCGTTTTAGTGACGAGCACATTAATTTCTTGTATGAATTAGACGGACGATGGTCAAACCGCTTAAGACCGTTAGTACATTCTATGGGATTCGAACGGCTAAGTTAGTAGCATCATGCAAACTGCGATTCCGAGAGTCAAACCAGTTATTCCAGTAGTAAGTCCGCTGAAGTTGTAGTACGTTCCGTATTGGTATAGAGTCAAACATTTTACCGGAGGCCTTACAATCCGAGAAATGGTCTGGCTGTATCGAGAGTATGAATTCGTGGTCAGAGATACAAATATGCATACGTTTTAGTGACGGGCACATTAACTTGATGTACGAATTAGAAGATCGAGTGCCAAACAGTGTGAGAATGCTAATAACTTATTGGAGAGGCAATAGCTTCACCTATCCTGTGATTCCGAGCGCAAGCCAAGTATTCCAGGAGTAAGTCCGCTGAAAAGTATTGGCATTAGACAGCTTAATTCACTTCAGCTTCGTTTCAGTGAACTGCACACTAATTTCATATCAGAATTTGAAGATCGTGGGTCAAACCGCTCGATAACGTTATCAGCGTCCATGAGGTTCAAACGGCTAAGACAATAGCTACACTCATCCCGTGATTCCGAAAGCCAAACCGGGTGTGCGGGTGTATATCCGCGGAACAGTTGTGGCCCCAGACATATTAATTGACGGATTGAAAATTAAAGAAGGAAGTCAAACCGTCTGAGATCGGCACCAATTGGTATGATTACATTCTTCTTGCCGAAAGCATAACCTTTCGAGAACCTGACCCGCTGCATTGAGAATAACTTCGTGTTCAGAGAAGTAAATTAGTACACATTTTAGTGACGATACCGTAACTTCATGCATGAAGAGAAAACTCGAGCGTCATCCTTTCGAGAGACAAGCCCGCGGTACCGAGAATGTAACTTCATCTTCATGGAAGCAATTTAGTATAAATTTTAGTGGCGGCACCCTTAATTTCGTGCTATAATTACAATACCGACGGTCTTGCCGTTGGAGTACGATACCACCTTTTTTGGCAGTCTCGCAGCTACGTCAATAGCATCAAATATTCGGAGATTCCATGGGCCAAGCCACGTATTCCGGGAGTAAATGCGCCGAACATTATTAGCATTATACACACTATTTCACGGTATAAATATTAAAGTACAGCGTCGATCAATTTGAGAACATTACCGATTGGAATAATGTCAAACGTCTTACTGGAGGTCGTACGCTCCGTATGCCTCACGCGCTATATCGAGAGTATAACAAGGAAATCAGAGGAAGAAATTTGTATACATTTTAGTTCCGGGAAACTTAACATCATCTAACAATTACAAGATCGGCGGTCAAACCGTTCGTGAACGTTACCACATTCTTTGAGAAACAAACGGCTAGGTCAATAGTTTCACCTATTCTGATATGTAGAGCGTCAAACCAGATGTACTGGGTGTAAGTACGTTGTACAGTATTGGAAATTAACACTTTAATTCACGGTTTGAATATTCAGGTAGTGCGTCAAACCGTTTGAGATCGTTACCAGATTGTATAAAGTCAAACGTTTTACATAAGACGCTACCCTCCGAGTACCTAATCCTCGGTATCGAGAGTATAACTCCGTAATCAGGGATACAAATTCGAATACGTATTAGTGGCGGGCACATTAACTTCGTGTAGGAATTCGAAGATCTACTGTCTATCTGTTCGAGATCGTTACCACCTTCTTTGAAAGTCGAACGGCTGAGTCAATAGCGTCACATATTTCTCTGCTTCCGAGAGTCAAACCTTGTATTCCGGGAGTAAATACGCTAAACAGTTTTGACAGTAGACCCCTTAGTTCACGGTATGAATAATAAAGCAGACCGTCATTCCGTTGTACAACGTTATATATTGCTATAGTGTCAAACTCTATCCCGAAGTGTTGAGGTGCCCGTCTCCAAAATGTTTACTAATCTGTTCCTTTGTACTCGCTGTTATACTCTCGATAGAGCGGGTTAGGTCCGCGAAATGTAAGGCCCTATGTGTAAAGTTTGATTCTCCACCAATAGGTAACATTCTGCAACGGTTTGTCTCTGTACATTGTCAATTCTATTTTCAATACTGTTTAGCTGATTATCTCCCGGTATGTCTGGTTTGACTTTCGGTATCACAGGATATGTGATGCTACTGATTTTGCCGTTCGTATATGACAGAAGGTGGTAACCTTCTGGAGCGGTTTGTCACTTGTTCTTCTAATTCATAATGAAAGTAAGGTCCACGCCACGATAAAATTCACTAATGTATAACCCTATACACGTAGCTATTCCCTCGAAACGGCGTGTTAGCTTCTCGGACGTAAATGCATTCGGTGAAACGTCTGGCTTTATTGCAGTTAGTAACATTCTCACACGGTGTGACGCTCTATTTTAATATCTACTCCGCGTATTACGGCATCTAATGACAATACTGTACAGCGTATTTATTCCCTGAATACCTGGTTTGACACTCGAAATCGCAGGATACGCGAATGTATTGACTTAGCCGTTCGGCTCTCAGAGATGGTGGCAACGTTCTTGATCGGTTTGATACTCAACCTTCTAATTCACACATTATGTTATCGTGCCCGTCACAGAAATGGATACTAATTTCTTTCTGTGAACACAATCTTATACTCTCGATGAAGGCGGTGATGTTCGCCGATGGTAAGGACTTTGGGTATAACCTTTTACTTTATACAAATTGTTAGCGCCCTCAAACGGTTTGTCGCTCTACTGTAATATTCAAACCGCGAATTAAGGTATCTGTTGCCAGTACTCACGCTCGTTTTGACACTAGACGTTCTAATACATACATGAAATTAAGGCGATCGTCTGGAAAAAGTACACTAATTTGTTTCCTTGTACAAACAGTTATACTCGCGATAAAGCGGTTTATTTTCGCGGAAGATATGGTCTTAGGTAAAAAGTTTGCCTCTATACCACGAGGAATCGTAGTACAGCGGTTTCTCTCTATAACTTAATATTTATTCCGTCGAAAAAAGTGTGTATTGCCAATAGTGCACAGTGGATTTACTGCAAGAATACCTTGTTTCACTCCCGGAATCACAGGATAGGTGAAGGTACTCTCTTAGCTGTGAGACTCTCAAAGATGATGGTATCGTTCTGGACCAGGTTGTTTCTCGATCTCCATATTCATCCACGAAACTAAGTGCCCGCTACTAAAATGAATGCAAATTTTCATCTATAAGCACACATTGTTTTACCCTCTATACAGCGGGATTGCTTCTCTGAAGCTAAGACCTTACTAAACAGTATGACCCTATAACAGTAAGGAATGTTCTGCAAAGGTTTGACCCTCTACTTTAATATTCATGCCCTGAATTGAACTGTATATTGCCAATACTGTTCAGTTGATATAATTCCTGAGTACCTGGTTTCACACTCGGAATCGCAGAACCGGTTTAAGCTACTGACTTAGCAGGTCGTTTCTCGCAGAAGTTGGCAACGTTCTCAAGCCGTTTGACCGTCGATCTTCTAATTCATTCATGAAATTATGATGCCCGTCACTAAAATGTATATTAATGTGTTTCTCTGAACACGAATCTATACTCTGGATAAGGACGGGTTAGATTCTCGAAAGGCAAGGCATTCTGTGAATGGTTTCACTCCATATCAATAAGCAGCGCTCTGCAGCGGTATGACGGTCAGCTTTAATGTTCATACCGTGAATTAAGGTGTCTACTTCCAATACCGTACAGGGCATTTACCCGCGGAGTACCTGGTTTGACGATCGAAATCCCTGGATAAGTGAAGGTATTTACTTAGCCGTGCGACTCTCAAAGAATGTGGTATCGCTCTTGAACAGTTTGACTGTCGATTTTTCTCTTGATACAAGGAAATAAGTCGTCCATATGTTAAAATGTCTACTAATTTGTTTCCTTGAGCACTAAGAATTACACTCTCTAAAGAGGGTTATGTTCTAGGAAAATAATAAATTCGGTAAAAATAATGACTGTGTAGCAAGTGGTAAAATTCTCCGACGAATTGACCTTCTGCTGTAACATTCGTACCATGAAATAAGGTGTCTATTGCCAGTACTCTTAAGCGGACTAACTCCTGAAATTTCATGCTTGACACAAAGAATCACAGTATAGGTGAAGCTGTTGATTTAGCCGTTCGACACTCAAAGAAGATGGAAACGTAATCGAACGGTTTGACCGGCGGCCTTCTAATTCATACATGAAATTAAGGTGCGCGTCACTAAAATGTCTACATATTCGTCCCACAGAACACAGCAATATACTCTCGATACATCGCGTTGGATTCAACGGTGGTGAGGCTTTCGGTAATTGTTTGACTCGATGCAAGTTGATATCGTTCTCAAATGGTTTGGCGCTCTGCTTCAATACTCAAGCTGTGATATAAGGAGCCCAATGCCAATACTGTGCAGCGGATTTTCTCTTGGATTACCTTGTTTGGCTCTCGCAATTGCAGGAGGGGTGAAGTCATTCACTTGTCAGTTCGACTCTCAAAGGGGCGGTAATGTTCATTATCAGTCTGCTTCCGGATCTTCTAATCCATGCACGAAATTAAGGTGCGCGTCACTAAAATTTCTACTAATTTGCATCACGGAACACGAAGTGGCACCCTCAGTATAGCGGGCTAGCTTCTCTGAAGGAATGGCCTACGGTAAAAAGTTAGACTGTATATGAATGGGTAAAATTCTTCAACGGCTTTACCCCCCCCCCCCTGCTTTGATATTCGCACAGTGAATGATGGTAAGGCAGGTCGAGCAACACTACTGTATGGTCTCCGTTAATTTCTTACGACATAATTTTGAACCGCATGCAATTCTTTCTCATTTTTATATTTATATACAAATACTGCAATTTTCTGTTATGGTGATTACAATTTTTTTCGGTATTGTAAATTGTTAGTTGAAAAAATTGTATTTCTGAGCCGAAGTGTCTTTGGAACTAGTTCAGTGCACGTTTATGACATTATTTTGTTGAACTTATTGTTATTTTATATGATTGTCTGTATACTAATGTACGTTGTTTGAGCGACACGTCTGGCGAGATCATGTAGTAGCGTACGGCTGAACGGAGCGGAACTACTGGATGGACTTTCTCAATTCCGTTAACTTTGATATTGTACCACTTGCATTTTTTGCCCTTTCTCCATTTATTTATACATGCTGTAATTTTCTATTATTATATTTTTGATGTATCTCACAAGTTTCCATTTTCATTTTACAAAATTGTATTTCTTAGGAAAGGTGTCTTTGGAATTAGTTGAGTGTACGTTTATGACATTATTTTGTTAAACATGGTGTTATTTTATGTGATTTTCAGTATGCGTACATACGATGTTAGAGCAACACGACCGGCAATGTCTTCTAGTTGCGTACAGCGGAACGGAGCAGCACTGGTGGATGTACTTTGATATTTTGTTTAACCATCATTTTGAATCGTATGCATTTTTTGTCAGTTTTCAATTTATTTATACTTACTGTTATTTACTTTTATGATATTATCGATCACATTCAAAATTCCCAATATTTAATATCAAGCGTTATATTTTTTGGAAGACGTGTCATTGGAATTAGTTAAGTGTACCTTTATACCGATATCTTGTTGAATTTGTTGTTATATTATATGATTTTCTGCTCACGTACCTATGCTGTCGGAGCAACGCGACAGGCGAGGTCTTGTAGTTGCATATGCCAAACGGAGCGGCCGTACTAGATGGCCTTTGTTAATTCCATTAACTTTGTTTTTGTACCGTATGCAATTTTTCGCAATTTTCCATGTACTTGTACATACTGTAATTTACTGTAATGATATCTTAGATTTTCAACATTATTATCAACTTTTAGATTCAAATATCGTATTCCCTAGTAAACGTGTATTTGGAATGATTTGTATGTACATACATGATAATATTATGCTAAATTCCTTGTTATCTTATATGATTGATTGTATACGTATCTACGCTTCCGGAGCAACATAGCTGCAGTGGTCTTGTAGTTGCGTACGGCAGATCGGTGCGGTATACTGGATGATCTTTGTTAACGATCATTTTGAGCCGCGTGCATTTCGTTCCAATTTTCCCATTTCTTTACACATGCTGAAATTTAATGATATGACATTTACGATTTTCGTCTAAATTTTCAATTTACATTTTAAAGGATTTTATTTTTTCAGTAAAAGTGACTTCAGAATTAGATGAGTGCACGATATGACATTATTGTGTTAAGCTTGTTTTCATTTCATATCATAGTCTGTATACTTTCCTACGCTGTCGGAGCGATACCACTGGCGCTGTCTTGCTTTTGCGTACGGCAGGTCGGGCGGCACTACAGGACGGTCTCCATCAATTCCTATATCCTTCGACTTCATCCTTCGTCACGACTGGCGAGGTCTTGTTTGTAGCTGCGTACGGCTGGTCTGGGTGACTCTACTGCATGGTCTTTGTTAATTTCTCCAACCTTGATATTGTACAGCACGCATCTTTTTTCAGTTTTCCATTTACATATACATACTGTAATTTACTCGTATGATATTTCAAATTTTTTACGTAATTATAAATTTTTAGTTTAAAAGATTGTATTTCCTTGTAAGAGTGTCCATGGAATTAGTTGAGAGTACGATTATGACGTTATCTTGTTAATCTTACTGTTATTTTATATGACTGTTCTTTTAGGTACCTACGCTTCCTGTACCACACGACTCGACTGGCCTCGTAGCTGCGTTCGGTAGATCGGAGCGACACTAGTTCATGATCTTCGATAATTTATCTAACCTTGATACTGCACTGCATGCATTCGTTCCCAGTCTTCCATTTTCTTATACATTTCATAGTAAAAGTGTCTTTGGATACATTTGAGCTTTCGTTTGTGTCAGTATTTTGTTAAGCTAGTTATTATTTATACGGTTGTGTGTATGCAGATCTTCGCTTCCGAGGCGTCACGGCTGGAGTGGTCTTGTAGTTGCGTTTGGGAGATCGGAGCGGCATACTGTATGGTCTTCGTTAATTTCGTTAACCATAATATTGTACCGTAATTATTCTTTCCCAGTTTACTATTTATATACAAATACTCTCACTTTTCGGTTATGATATTTTCGATTATTTCGACATTTTCAAATTTATTATATTAAATTGTATTTCACAGTAAAAGTGTCTTTGGAGTTTGTTGAGTGTTCATTTGTGACGACGTTCTGATAAATTTATTGCTATTTTATATGATTGTCTCTATACGTACCCGCGCTGTCGGAGCGACACGACTGACGCGGTCTTGTAGTTGCCTATGGCAAACGGAGCGACACCACTGCATGGTCTTCGTTAATTTCTTTAACCATAATATTGTATAGTAAGCATTCTTTCGCAGTTTTCTATTTATTTATACGTACTGTAACTTAATGTTATGATATCTTTGATTCGGTTCAAATATTTGAAGTTTTATTTTACAAAATTGTAATTCTTAGTAAAAGCGTCTTTGGAATTAGTTGCGTGTACGTATATGACGATATTGTCTTAAACCTATTGTTATTTTATATAATTGTCTGTATTCGTACCTACGCTTCTGGAGTGACACGACTGGCGTTGTCATGTAGTTGCGTTCGATAGGTCGACGCGACCCTTGTGAACGACCTACGGTAACATTTTTGAACTTGACTTTGTACCGCAGTCATTTTTACTCAGTTTTGCATTCATTTATACATACTATAATTTACTCTATTGATATTTTCGATTTCTTCCAAAACTCCAATCGATAATTTCAAAAATTGTATTTCTTAGTAAAAGTATGTCTGGAAGTAGTTGAGCGTACGTTTATGGCCATACTTTATTATACATGTTGTTATTTTAGAGGGTTGTACGTATACGTACCTACGCTGTTTTAGCGACACGACTGGCGAGGTATAGTAGTTGCACACGGCAGATCGGAGTGACACTACTGTCTGATCTTCGATAATTCCTCCACCCTTGATACTGTATCGCATGTATTTTTCCCCGTTTCCCATTTATTTGTACACACTGTTATTTTCTGTAATGATATTTTCGATTTCTTTTGTATAATTTTCAATTTCTATTGTAAGAAATTGAATTTCCTGGTAAAACTGCCTATGGAAATAGGTGAGTGTACGCTTATGACATTATTTTGTTTAACTAATTGTTATTGTGTTTGATTGGCTGTATTCGTACATCAGCTGACGGATCAACACGACTTGAATGGACTTGCAGTTGCGTTCGGTATATCGTAGCGACACTACTGTAGGATCTTCATTAATTTCTCAAACCTCGATATTGTATCGTATGCATTTTATCCCAATCGTCCATTTATTTGAACAAACTGTAATGTAGTGTTATGATATTTTCGATATTTTTTTCCATATTCAATTTGCATTTTAATAAATTGTATTTCTTAGTAAATGTGCCTTTTGGATTTATATGTGTGAACGCTTATCTCAATATTGCGGTAAATTCTTTGCCATCTTATATGATTGTTAGTATACGTATCTATGTTTCCGGAGCATCACGAATAGAATGGTCGTGCACTGTCATTCGGTATCGCGGTGCGACACTATTGCATGATTTTCGATAATTCATCTACCTCAGATGCTGTACCGTACGCATTGTTTCCCAGTCTTCCATTTATTTATAAATGCTGTAACTTACTGTTGTGATATTTTCAATTTGTTTCAGTATTCTCCACTTTTATTTGAAAAAGTTGATTTAATAGTAAAAGTGTCATTGAAACTTGTTGAGTGTACGTTAGTGACAGTATTTTGTTAGAAATAATGATATTTCATATGATTGCCTGTATACGTCGCGACGTTCCTAAATTAACACGACTAGAGTAGTCTTGTAGTTGCGTACGGCAGATTGGGGCATCACTACTGGATGGTCTTCTTCAATTTCCATAATCTTGACTTTTTACCGTACGCACTCTTTCGCAGATTTGATTGCTTCTTCATACTGTAATTTACTGCTATCATATTTCTGATTTCATCAGAATTTCCAATCTTTAACTTCCAAAACTGAATTTTTTAGTAATAGAGTCTGCTGACTTAGTTGAGTTTGCGTTTACGAGAATATTTTACTGATTTTGTTGTCGTATTATATGATTGCCTGTATTCGTATGTACACTTCCGGTGCGACGCGGATGGAGTGGTTTCGCAGTTGAGTTCGGTAGATCAGAGCGACACAACTGTAAGATTATCGTTAAAATTTTTAA
This sequence comes from Lasioglossum baleicum, assembly GCF_051020765.1. Classification (NCBI taxonomy): domain Eukaryota; kingdom Metazoa; phylum Arthropoda; class Insecta; order Hymenoptera; family Halictidae; genus Lasioglossum; species Lasioglossum baleicum. The sequence goes on from NW_027469340.1 coordinate 201,637, forward strand.
CCGTGATGTGGTACCGTATGCATTCTATCCACCGTCTTCTATTTCGATACGCAAACTGTAATTTACTGTTATTATATATTCGATGTTTTTCAAAATTTCCAATTTTTCATTTCGAAAATTGTACTTTTCTGTGAAATTGCCACTGATATTAGACAAGTCTAACTGTATGGACGTATTTTCTTAAATTTGTTGTGATCTTACATAATTGTCTGTATGCGTACTTACGCAGCCGGAGCA